>NC_134485.1:141033599-141333599 GCF_040206685.1 Ascaphus truei | reverse complement strand
TAACATGGTCTCATTTGAAAAACATTATCGAAAAACAGATTATTTGGGTTCAACAAAGACCTTAAACTTTAGAAAGGCAGATTTTAATAAACTGAGGTCTAATCTACAAGTAATACATTGGGATGATGTTTTTACATGGAAAAATGTACAAGATAAATGGGCAGTCTTTAAAACATTGTTTGAAAAGCACACATATCAGTGTATACCCTTGGGTAATAAGTATAAAAGAAAAGAGTCAAAATCAATGTGGCTAAATAATCAGGTAGGGGAGGATTCTTTAAATAAAAAGGGACGGAGACATTGTATCAGAATTATAAGGAATGTAACAAAAATTGCAAAAAGGGCAAATCAAATGAGCAAAAATGGATAATGAAAAAAGGATTGCAATAGAAAGTAAGATCAACCCGAAAAAGTTATTTAAGTACCTTAATAACAAAAAAAAAAAGAGAAAACAAAATATAGGACCCTTTCAGTGTGAGATGGTCAGGCACATTATTGGCGATAAGGAAAAAGTAGAGGTATTAAACAAATTCTTTGCCTCTGTGTTTACCAGGAAGAATTAATTTCAATTCTAGTGCCGCAGGAGGAAGCCACAACCTCCGTATTAATGAACAATTGGTTAACTGAGGAAGAAGTTCATAACGGCTTGAAAAAATGTAATTAAATAAGGCACCTGGCACCAATGGCATACATCCAAGAGTTCTCAAGGAGTTAAGTTCAGTAATAGCCAAACCATTACATTTAATATTTAAGGACTCCATTTCCACAGGCTCAGTACCACAAGATTGGCATAAAGCAGATGTAGTGCCTATATTTAAAAAGGGAGCTAGATCACAACAGGGAAATTACAGACCTGAAGCCTGACTTCAATAGTGGGGAAACTACTTGTAGGTTTAATACGGGATAATATTCAGGAATACCTAATGTAAAATAAAATCAATAGTAATAATCAGCATGGATTTATGAAGGATAGATCATGCCAAACTAACCTTATTTGTTTCTTTGAGGAGGTAAGTAGGAATTTAGACCAGGGTAATGCAGTTGATGTGGTTTACTTAGATTTTGCAAAGGCTTTTGATACGGTTTCACACAAGAAGTTGGTGTACAAAATAAAGAAAATTGGACTCAGTAATAATATATGCATCTGGATTGAAAACTGGTTGAAGGATAGAAAACAGAGGGTTGTAATAAATGGAACTTTTTCAGGTTCGGCTAAAGTCGTGAGTGGAGTACCTCAGGGACCGTACTGGGACCCCTGCTTTTTAACTTGTTCATTAATGACCTTGAGGTTGTCATCGAGAGCAAAGTCTCCATCTTTGCTGATGATACTAAATTGTGTAAGGTAGTAGAATCAGAGCAGGATGTAATTTCTCTCCAGAAGAACTTGGAGAGACTGGAAAAGTGGGCAGGTAAATGGCAGATGAGGTTCAATACAGATAAATGTAAGGTTATGCATTTGGGATGCAAGAATAAAACAGGCGACTTACAAATTAAATGGGGATAAATTGGAGGAATCCTTGTTGGAGAAGAATTTAGGAGTGCTTGTAGACAGCAGGTTTAGCAGTAGTGTCCAAAGACATGCAGTAGCTGCAAAGCCAAACAAGAACTTATCTTGCATTAAAGCTGCAGTTCAGTCAATATCCTGCATGTGTGTTTTTTTTAATAAATCAGTTCTGTACTGTGAGAAAATACTTGTAGCATTTTCTTTTTAAAAAAACAACAACTTTGAAAGACAATTTTTTATGTATTCTAATGTAACGAGCATTTTTGTTTCTATAGCAACCCTTTAGAAAGGCACAACTCCTTCCTTTAATGTAACAGGCTCTGGCACACCCCTTTGTGAGTCCTGCCCCCTCCACAGCCGTGCACGTGCATGAGCACAAATGTATCAGTCATTGCCTGGTCACATGATCTTCCCCACAGAACTGACAGAGCAGCAGCAGAAAAGGAGAGTAGCACAGAATGAATTAATTAAACCTTATTCCATTGCACGTGTGTAGTTAATGTTAAATATTAACAACTCATTTAAAATCAAATCTGTATATATAATATTGTAAACAATATGTATATTTAATTTTATGTGAATGTGTACAATTCAATGTGTGTTATTAAAATTAATAATGGCTTGTTCTTGTATAGCGCTGCTAGTTTTACATAGCACTTTACAGAGACATTTTGCAGGCACAGGACCCTGCAGAGCTTAGGTGTGTATGTGTTTGTATGATATAGATATATATGCACACGCACACATATACATGCACACACACACGCACACAGACATGCGCACACATACATGCGCACATATACACGCACAAACATTCGCACACGCATACATGCACACATATACACACACACAAACATGCGCACACACGCACATACACAAACATGCGCACACGCGCACATAAACATGCGCACACGCACATATATACACACACACAGACATACATGCGCACACGCACACATATACACGCACACAAACATGCGCACACGCACACATATACATGCGCACACGCACACATATACATTCGCACACGCACACATACACACACAAACATGCGCACACGCACACGCACACATACATCGCCACATATACACGCACACATATACATACACACTGTGTGTGCGCATGTTTATGTGCGTATATATTTATGGTATTGCTTGACCTGAGGAAGAGGAAAACTCTTGAAAGCTTGTCCCATGACACAAATTGTTGGTCCAAATAAAAAAAGGTATCAATAAATACTGAAGAACTCATATATTCTGGTGTGTGTGTGTGTGTGTGTGTGTGTGTGTGTGTGTGTGTGTGTGTGTATGTATGTATGTATATATATATATATATATATATATATATATATATATATATATATATATATATATATATATATATATATATATATATATAGAAACCCTGTCTTCCCATAAGAGAAGGCACAAAAGCAGCAACACTCAGATCTAGCAAAAAGACATGTATTAGCAGTGACAAACCAGCACACTATAAACCCAACGTTTCGGTCCTGGCAGGACCTTCCTCAGGGGGGTGCTACCAGACAATGACACCCAGAGAACATATATACCCCATAGTTCACCATGTGAGGACAATTAGAGGCAGCTAATTGCACTCGTGGAGCTCCAGGATTGTACAATCAGTGTATGAGGTAGCACGGCGGCCATCTTGGAAATCAGGAGACAGAGCAATGTATGCTATCGCACATGGGCAGATGAGTACAGGCTCCCCCGGTGGACAAAAAAATCCTAGTGTCCAATGTTGCTAGGAAACGCATGTATGGCGTCATAAAGTCCTGGGAAGTCAGCTCAAAGTAAAGTTGCGGATGTGCAAGGCTCTGTGACAGCACCAGAACGTCACGCCGATCTGGTACCCCATTCAGTGTCAATTGCATCAGCGTGGCAGCTCCCTAAAGAAAATGACAGTGAAGGAACAAGTGAATCAACACATAAGGGGAATAAAAACAATTTCCAGAGCTGAGGGTGACTGTTTAGATGGCAAGGGGAGGGAGGGCAAGGGGAGGGAGGGATAACAAGGGAAAGTAGGAGGTAGAGCAAAAACATGCATATAAATTAGGCAATTGTAAATGGCATACTGGTTAAATATTAATATTCAGTACTGCGCCATTGGGGAACAATAATGCAAAGTCCCGGCAATGGAAACCTAATTATGAGCATCTATGCATTAATGAAGAGAAAAGGACACAGAACCAAAATTCAAAAGATGCAATCACAAAAAACATCCTAATTTGAAATCTTCATTTAGTCCTCGCGGAGCCATTGTGTTCAGTTCAAAAATCATGCGAGTTTCAAGTTGTAACAGCAATTTGCCCCTGTCTCCTCCACGGGGGCCAGCATGTGCTTGCATGATGGGCATGCATCGTAGCGTTGCCAAGTTATGCTTGTGATCTTTAAAATGTCTCGCTACCGGTTGCAGTTTGAGATCCTCATTATTCGTACTGTCAAGTAATGCCTTCCTGATGGAGGAGCCATCAGGAAGGCATTACTTGACAGTACGAATAATGAGGATCTCAAACTGCAACCGGTAGCGAGACATTTTAAAGATCGCAAGCATAGCTTGGCAACGCTACGATGCATGCCCATCATGCAAGCACATGCTGGCCCCCGTGGAGGAGACAGGGGCAAATTGCTGTTACAATTTGAAACTCGCATGATTTTTGAACTGAACACAATGGCTCCGCGAGGACTAAATGAAGATTTCAAATTAGGATGTTTTTTGTGATTGCATCTTTTGAATTTTGGTTCTGTGTCCTTTTCTCTTCATTAATGCATAGATGCTCATAATTAGGCTTCCATTGCCGGGACTTTGCATTATTGTTCCCCAATGGCGCAGTACTGAATATTAATATTTAACCAGTATGCCATTTACAATTGCCTAATTTATATGCATGTTTTTGCTCTACCTCGTACTTTCCCTTGTTATCCCTCCCTCCCCTTGCAATCTAAACAGTCACCCTCAGCTCTGGAAATTGTTTTTATTCCCCTTATGTGTTGATTCACTTGTTCCTTCACTGTCATTTTCTTTAGGGAGCTGCCACGCTGATACAATTGACACTGAATGGGGTACCAGATCGGCGTGACGTTCTGGTGCTGTCACAGAGCCTTGCACATCCGCAACTTTACTTTGAGCTGACTTCCCAGGACTTTATGACGCCACACATGCGTTTCCTAGCAACATTGGACACTAGGATTTTTTTGTCCACCGGGGGAGCCTGTACTCATCTGCCCATGTGCGATAGCATACATTGCTCTGTCTCCTGATTTCCAAGATGGCCGCCGTGCTACCTCATACACTGATTGCACTCGTGGAGCTCCAGGATTGTACAATTAGCTGCCTCTAATTGTCCTCACATGGTGAACTATGGGGTATATATGTTCTCTGGGTGTCATTGTCTGGTAGCACCCCCCTGAGGAAGGTCCTGCCAGGACCGAAACGTTGGGTTTATAGTGTGCTGTTTTGTCACTGCTAATACATGTCTTTTTGCTAGATCTGAGTGTTGCTGCTTTTGTGCCTTCTCTTATGGGAAGACAGGGTTTCTATATTGATTTCTATGGAGCATGCACCTTGACTTTACATTTGTTGCTTGGAGTGCTGGCTGCTGCTTTTTGTTATATATATATATATATATATATATATATATATATATATATATATATATATATATATATTTACTGTGGAGGGTTTTTGTCACTTTTTTTACCCACCATAACCTTAATGACAGTGGTGATTACCTAGTCTAGTCTCAAACCTGCTTTGCCATTAAGACCAACCTCACACTGATGATACCCATCAAGGTTGAAACATGTCTGTGAGTGGGATTAATGACTTTGCATCTCACCCCAGCCTCTGTCTAAAAGCTGTGTTTAAAACAGCATGCATTGGCTTGAGGATTGGCTTGTGTAATACGAGCTTGAGACAAAAGGTGGCACTGAGTGCTCATTTGCATGTCATTTCCCAGAATCCCTTGCTGCAGTGGAAGCGCTGTATGCTGGCTGACAATGGGGAAAGACAGGGTTGCAGACCTGTCTAAGACATGCAAATGAACATACAGTAATATTTACAGTTGATATATATATATATCAACTGTAAATATTACTGTATGTTCATTTGCATGTCTTAGACAGGTCTGCAACCCTGTCTTTCCCCATTGTCAGCCAGCATACAGCGCTTCCACTGCAGCAAGGGATTCTGGGAAATGACATGCAAATGAGCACTCAGTGCCACCTTTTGTCTCAAGCTCGTATTACACAAGCCAATCCTCAAGCCAATGCATGCTGTTTTAAACACAGCTTTTAGACAGAGGCTGGGGTGAGATGCAAAGCCATTAATCCCACTCACAGACATGTTTCAACCTTGATGGGTATCATCAGTGTGAGGTTGGTCTTAATGGCAAAGCAGGTTTGAGACTAGAATAGGTAATCACCACTGTCATTAAGGTTATGGTGGGTAAAAAAAGTGACAAAAACCCTCCACAGTAAATATATATTTCTTTTAAATTTTTTTATTTATATATACTGTATGTATATATGTATATGTATGTATGGATATATAACGAAGGTCAGCAGCCGGCGGCGGAGGGAGAGAAGGACGGCATCCTGCAGCGAAGCTCGGCAGCGGCAGAGGACAGCAGCCGGCGGCGGAGGGAGAGAAGGATGGCATCCTGCAGCGAAGCTCGGCAGCGGCAGAGGACAGCAGTGGTGGCGGAGGGAGAAGAGGACCATGTGAATGGAGCAGGAGCGGACAGGAGGGCGGTAGGGAGGAGTTACGCTGTAGCAGCGGCAGACACCGGAATACTTCTGTTAGACCGCTGGTATGTGTGTGTGTGTGCACACACACACACACACACACACACACACACACACACACACACACCTCTATCTAGACAAATCACCCAAAAATCTACTCGCCCCATTGTCCCACCTTTTAAAAAAAGAAATGGAATAAATTCCTAGTAAGAACTAATAACATTTGTTTTTGACATAACCGTTTATTTATTGTATTACATTTATACTTTACTACAACTAGTCCTTGTTACTGTACATAGTTCCTTACTAATCTAGTAAAAAAAGCCAGATATAAATGAGTGACGGAGAGGGTGGGTGACGGAGAGGGTGGGTGACGGAGAGGGTGGGTGACGGAGAGGGTGGGTTGGTGAGGGAGAGGGTGGGTGACGGAGAGGGTGGGTCAGTGAGGGAGAGGGTGGGTGACGGAGAGGGTGGGTCGGTGAGGGAGAGGGTGGGTCGGAGAGGGAGAGTGGGTGACTGGGTGGGCGGGAGAGGGTGAGTGGGTGAGTTCGGGAGAGGGTGAGTGGGTGGGTGGGCGTTAGAGGGTGAGTGGGTGGGTGGGAGAGGGTGAGTGGGTTGGGTGGGAGGGAGAGGGTGAGTGTGGGTGACTGTCTACTTGTGGTGACACACTAATATACACACACACACACTCACCACCTTGCTGCCACCACTGCTCCGGGACACAACCCCCCCCCCCCCCCACGGGGGCAGCGCAACCCCCCCTGCATCTCCCGCGCGGGCAGGGAGGCAGGCACAAGGATCGGGGCAGAAGTGAAACACATGTCACACTCCACCCTCCCTTCCCCACCCCCCACAGGGGAAGCGCAACCCCCCTGCATCTCCCGCGCGGGCAGGGAGGCAGGCACAAGGATCGGGGCAGAAGGGAGACTCATCTCCCGCACCCCCCTCCCCACTGGCGGCGCAAGCCCCCTCCATCTCACGCAGGCTGACAGCCACAGGGATCGGGCAGAAGGGGACACCTTACAGCGGCAGATCGGGAGCGATCAAACGTCACTGGGAGACTCATGAATATTCATGAGTCTTCCACTGACTGCCGGAGGCAAATTATAAACAAATCCCAGCTTTAAAAATGTCGCCAAATTTCGCCGATCAATATATCGAGAACGGATTGACCTGCAGCTATACAGTTCTTTAGGTAAATAGAGATTGCCCACATAAAGCTATTGAAGTGAAAAAAAAATTAAAAAAAAAAAGACTGAACTGCAGCTTTAACGGGCAATGGATGGAAGGGAAGTAAACATAATTATGCCCCTTTACAAAGCATTAGAAAGACCACACCTTGAATATGGAGTACAATTTTGGGCACCATTCCTTAGAAAATACATTATGGAACTAGAGAGAGTGCAGAGAAGAGCCACCAAATTAATAAAGGGGATGGACAATCTAATTTATGAGGAGAGGCTAGCTAAAGTAGATTTATTTACATTAGAAAAGAGACGTCTAAGAGGGGATATGATAACTATATACAAATATATTCGGGGACAGTACAAGGAGCTTTCAAAAGAACTATTCATCCCAAGGGCAGTACAAATGACTCAGGGACATCCATCTAGGTTGGAGGAAAGGAGATTTCACCAGCAACAAAGGAAATGGTTCTTTACAGAAAGGGCAGTTATAATGTGGAATTCATTACCCATGGAGACTGTGATGGCAGATACAATAGATTTGTTAAAAAAAAAAAAAAAAAAGAAAGGTTCAACACCTTTTTAGAAAGGAAAGATATACAGGTATATACCAAATAAGTATACATGGGATGTATGTTGATCCAGGGATTAATCCGATTGCCAATTCTTGGAGTCAGGAAGGAATTTATGTTTCCCCTTATGAGATGAGATATCATTGGATGATATGACATTGGGGTTTTTTGTTTGCCTTCCTCTGGCTCAATAAGTAAGTATAGATATAGAATAAAGTATCTGTTGTCTAAATTAGCATAGGTTGAACTTGATTGTCGTATGTCTTTTTTTCAACCTCATCTACTATATAACTATGTAATTTAGATCAAAGTCATTTAGATCAAAGTTACTGTACCCCATATTTTGTATATTTTATGTGTATATTATATAAAACCACTTGAGCAGCTGCTCTCTCCTAGTTGCTGCAGTAAATTCCCCAATGGATGCCAAGGTATCAGGGGAAGATGATTGAGTGGGCCCCCGATCACACACCTGTCAGCATAAGGTTCAGCTACTTCTGCTCATCCAGGAGATATAGACAAATGTGCTCAGAGTACATAAACTCTGAGCTACATGGAGAAATCACTCACACTGACCATATGTTCAGGAACATTGTCAGAGAGGCAGGCAGGATCATTACAAACAATTCTGATATTGTGTGAGAAACCCCATATCTGCATGACGTTCTCTAGTTTTGGTGTCAAAAAGGTCTTATCATTCTAACTTGATGACTAATAAACATGTGATTAAAATTTCAAATGAAAGAGGGCTGGTGATATTGTAGATCAGGGGTGAGCAAACTATTCGCGCTGCGCACCCCCTTCCTACTCCCCCCGGTACTCGTGCCCATCCAACTTTCTTTCCGGCGTGCGGGGGTCATGTGACGTCACGCCATGACCCGCGGCATCATTTGACGAAGACCCGGCGGACAGCAGGTAAGTAAGTTGCAGAGGCCTCACGGCTCCCCCGGTATTTAATTAAAATGCCGTGGGGAAGAGTGCGGGGCCCCTGTAACCGCCCGCATCCACCCCCAGCAAAATCTCCCGCCCCCTCTGGGGGGCGCGCCACCTCAGTTTGTGCGCCGCTGTTGTGGATCATAGATCAAATAAAGTTCAGAAGGGAGAAGGAATGGCTCAGTGAGTAAAGACACTGACTGGCACAGAGTTTGAAGAAGGGGAACCTCGTGCAGTACAATAATAATTGCAATATTTGCACTCCAAATAACCTATGCAAATATTGCAATTTTTATTGTACTGCAAGCATTTATGTGCAAGCGGGAGCACGAAGCCCTGTTCTATCTGGGGTTAACAGCAGCAGTGTTCTCATGTTGGGAGTATTACAAGCTGATCCGGAAGAGCCCTTTGTTGGTGTGAGCAGCTGGAGGTTCTAAAACAGCATTAAAGGCTATGGCAGTCAGTCCACAGTGGTTGTCAATTCAGAGTCATCAGGGCAGCCCCGGTACTCAGGATGAAAAAAACCCCAGATGCAGAGAGAGAGAGAAAAGACACTGCATAGCACAGATCAACCACGTATAAAATAGTTTAATCTAAGTAAAATATGCACTCACAATGTGTCTGATAAAATCGGGCATGTAACACTACAATAGTGTACAGAAGAGACTGTCAGCAAGCCTGCTCACCATCCCGTGGCTTCCAGTGGACCTCCGTCTCCAGCCCCTGCTCCGTCGCGTCACCGCAAGACTGGGCGTCTGACGTCAGGTCTGGTTGCCCTCCGGTGGTAGCTCGGCTTCGTGTAGAGTGGGAGTCATTCTATAACGCGGAGCAGCTGGGAGAGAAACTGTGGGAAGCCGAGCTACCACCGGAGGGCAACCGGACCTGACCTGGAACCTGAAACCAATGCGGTTAAGCTCCGGAGTCCCCCTGCACATCTGCACTACGAATAAAATATTGATTAAAAATATTTTTTTAATATCTGTACTAATGGCCTGGAGCATAACCACTGAGCTATAAGACTTTCTAATGCTTTTCTAGGGCACAGAGGCATAGAAACCTACTGACAGTACAGTGTTCCTAACAGCTCGGCTATTCGCACTCAGTTCAGTTGAGTGCAAATAGCCGCACGGCTATTCGCACTCAGTAGGAAATAAAATGGGAAAAAATGAACATCCCAGCCAGGAATCGAACCCAGGTCTCCCGTACTAATGGCCTGGAGCATAAACACTGAGCTATAAGACTTTCTAATGCTTTTCTAGGGCACAGAGGCATAGAAACCTACTGACAGTACAGTGTTCCTAACAGCTCGGCTATTCGCACTCAGTCCTCAGTTCAGTTGAGTGCAAATAGCCGCACGGCTATTCGCACTCAGTAGGAAATAAAATGGAAAAAAATGAACATCCCAGCCAGGAATTGAACCCAGGTCTCCTGTACTAATGGCCTGGAGCATAACCACTGAGCTATAAGACTTTCTAATGTTTTTCTAGGGCACAGAGGCATAGAAACCTACTGACAGTACAGTGTTCCTAACAGCTCGGCTATTCGCACTCAGTCCTCAGTTCAGTTGAGTGCAAATAGCCGCACGGCTATTCGCACTCAGTAGGAAATAAAATGGAAAAAAATGAACATCCCAGCCAGGAATTGAACCCAGGTCTCCTGTACTAATGGCCTGGAGCATAACCACTGAGCTATAAGACTTTCTAATGTTTTTCTAGGGCACAGAGGCATAGAAACCTACTGACAGTACAGTGTTCCTAACAGCTCGGCTATTCGCACTCAGTCCTCAGTTCAGTTGAGTGCAAATAGCCGCACGGCTATTCGCACTCAGTAGGAAATAAAATGGAAAAAAATGAACACCCCAGCCAGGAATTGAACCCAGGTCTCCTGTACTAATGGCCTGGAGCATAACCACTGAGCTATAAGACTTTCTAATGTTTTTCTAGGGCACAGAGGCATAGAAACCTACTGACAGTACAGTGTTCCTAACAGCTCGGCTATTCGCACTCAGTCCTCAGTTCAGTTGAGTGCAAATAGCCGCACGGCTATTCGCACTCAGTAGGAAATAAAATGGAAAAAAATGAACATACCAGCCAGGAATTGAACCCAGGTCTCCCGTACTAATGACCTGGAGCATAACCACTGAGCTATAAGACTTTCTAATGCTTTTCTAGGGCACAGAGGCATAGAAACCTACTGACAGTACAGTGTTCCTAACAGCACGGCTATTCGCACTCAGTAGGAAATAAAATGGAAAAAAATGCATGCGGCCCATGCACAGGCCTACAACGCGATCTGCGTTCTGAGGGGAGAGAGAACGTTTGCGATGGGAGGGGGCGTGGCGGTAGGTTTGCGGGGGCGTGGTCATGATGTCCCGCGGCTGGTACGCCCTCATTGGCTGAACCGCCGGCGCGGCCTGGCCACGCCTCCATCGCAAATGCCAATCTCAAACTCCCCTGCCAGCTTGGGGAAAGGTGAGCGACACGGTAGGGACTGGGACGGAAGGAACTGGGTGGGCGGGGCTTGATCGCACAGGCCTGCGCTGTAGTACTTACTTGGACCGCAGCCTTCGGAGCAGCTTACGCGTGCGTGCGCAGGCGTGTGTAAATGCCGGCGACAGCCACTGCTTTCCCTCAGCCTCAGCGCACCTCCGCACGGCTTCAGTCTCTATGGACTAAGCCTTAGGCTGCGGCCTGGGAGGGAGCGTGGCGTGCTGGCACACGAGCGCTGTGCCCTTGCTCGGCCGTGCAATTTGTGGCTAGGTGCACGCTCATCTGGGGGCGCGGCCACAACGGCACTGAGCTGGTTCGCCCTCATTAGGTGAACCGCTTAGGTAGGCGCGGCGGTCCCAGTCACTGCCACAGCGCACTGCTCGGCGTGCGCTGTGCATGTAAGCACCACCTCTCAATGGGGAAGGGCCCAGTACGCACCTTCATGCTGAAGGTGCAGCCACGGTGTGCTGCAAGTTTTTATAAACACAATGAAATTTATTTTGCCTGTTTCTAGTGAGCTGAAGGAGCTATGAGATGTAATTAGCTGGAATAGCTGTGAGTAAAGCTGTATGTCCCTTGATGTTCAAGTTCTGTTTAAAATATTTTCTCAGTGGCCTTAAGCATTGATAAGTTTGGTATGTTTGAATATGTAAATGAGTTTTCCCCCCCTCCCCCCTCTTAACTTTTTGCTGTTATTGACCAACTCAAAAAAGCTGAATTATTGGGGCAGGGGGAGGGTCATATGACTGCTTTAGATGTATAAAACACATATCCCCCTTGCATTGGCCTCTTAAGAGTGATGCATTTAAAGTTATAATAATAGTTAGACTCTAGTTTGACTAGAGGTGACTGGGGGACTGCATCCTTTCTGCAAACTCTTACTCAAGGCAACAAATGGTGAGCATATATGACCACACTATGATCCCATGCTTGTTAATCTGCATAATTTAACCCCCCCCCCACCCCTTTACAACTTATTTCACTGCAGCCTCTTCCAAAACAGCCTGCACAAAACACTGAAACCCAGATTTGACAATAGCATTGCAATGCAGCAAAACATTTGACAAGGAACAGGCACACCCTTGCTGTTTAGACTGCACACACTCACAACAGCTCCATGCAGAAATGCCTACCTGTGACATCATGAACCTGCTATGTATCTTAATTTTTTTCTTTCTCCTGGCCTCATGGAGATGTTATACCCTCTATCCACAACAAACTCATCCATCCTGGCCCACAACCAACATCACCAGACACCCTGGACTACTCAAAAGCCTTGCTCTATCTACTGAATGTTGGTGGAGAACTCTAAAAACCAGCACACAACCACTGCTCACTCTAATGGCAAACACCACAAATATACAACTTGCAAAGAACTACCCAAATTCCTACTCGTACTGTTACTCTCCTTAGCAGGTGATATTGAACCTAACCCAGGTTCTCCCATTTCAGCTCTGTCCCATGCCCCTGAGAATTCTACCTTTAATTTCAAAAAAGGGGTATTTGTCGCCCATATAAACATCCTGAGCCTGCTGCCCAAACTGGAAAGCACTAAGGTCATGGTGCCTTATGCATAAACAAAAACCATCGTTCTTACCGTAACATGGCTAACCCATAAAACCCCTGATGCAAATATCGCCATCAAAGGATACTCCATTTTTTGGAGAGATAGGTCAAAGAGAGGAGGAGGAGTGTTATTTTATATTGCAGACACATTAAAATTTACACTGTTACATTGCCCCCCAAGCCCACCCTCTTTTGAAATAGTAGTCGGCTAAATCTGCCGCCCCTTTTCTAAGACCATCTTTCTCCCTGCCATCTACCGGCCCCCTAAAGCCCCTCTACAATCCCTGACAGATATCACCCAATTTCTTGGCTACATTTCCTCTCGGAATGAGATGAGTGAGCTGCTAGTTCTTTGTGATTTCAACTGAAATTGGCTTTACCCACAAAAACCACATTCAACTCAAGTCACTTAACCTATCAAAACTCCTTTTTCAAGCCACACGGACAAACCTGAAATTGCATAATCATTCCTTGATAGACTGGATTCTCTCCTCAAACCCCAGCAGAATCCAATCCTCTGGCATCCTGCCTGATATTTTCAGTGATCATGCAATAGTGTATTGTGTAAGGAACATTAAACAGCCTCATTCAAGCCCTAAAGTTCTCCTCACTAGAAGTTTTAAAAACTTTAACCCACAACAGTTTCTGGATGACCTTAACAACTGCCCATGGCACAGAATCGAAGTAATTCACGAACCTGATTCAGCGCTCGAATAGTTCAACTCAGAGTTCTAAAAACTCTGCAATAACCATGCTCCACTACGCAAAACAAGGGGCAAACAAGACACGCAAAAGCACAATATTACTCTGACAATCTCCACCAAAATACATCAAACCCAGCTAACTTCTGGAAGGTTATCAACAATATATTCCAGCCTCCTAACCATCAACAATCAAGTTATATCACTAAAGGGGGATATTACTCTGACAAACCCAACTGACATTGCAAATGCATTCAATGATTACTTTGTGGGTTGTGCCACTAACTTATTAGCGAAACGCAGGCCAAACCTCAAACCTGAATCTCATCCTGGGAGTACCCACATAGCCCCACCCCCTCCCAATACTGCCCACAATTTTCATTTTGGCCCAGTATCTGGAGAGATTACACAAGCGCTCCTCAAACTAAAAATAAGCTGGCAATGCGGACCCGACTTAGTACAATCCAAGTTCCTATGACTTGGTGTCCCAACCATTGACAAACCAATTGCTTCCATAGTCAACTCTATCCTGTCAGCAGGCCATATCCCTAATACCTGCAAAACTGCCAGAGTTGTCCCAATCTTCAAAATTTACATTTTGTTTTACATCTGTTTTATATACAATTATATACATTATATACATTGTTTTATATACAATTTTACATCTGTTACATAATGATCAACAGAGCCAAACGTAACCCTGGCACCATTACCATCCACACACACCGAAAAAAGTGACTGTTTTTCTCGAAAAACATGATACTGTTGCAAAATGTGCCGAGAGGCAAACTCTGAAAAATTTTTCTTTACAAGGTCAACAAGCGCATCGGCACCCTCTTCTACAATAATCGTTTTGCACTTGCTTAAATACTCACGATGGTCCACATTGAACTTATGCAAGCTACAAAAAGTAAACAAGCCTTTCACACATTCGAACATGCTCGAGTATTTGCGTACCACATCTTTTATGTGTTTGTTTTGCGCTTCAATTCGGTTGGTATCATTCACCTTAAAAGTTTTTAAATTTTTGCGAAAACAGTATGCCCACATTTTCCGACAACTGTACCAATTTTTGGTGAAACGGCTTTTGAAGTCTGCGGGTACCAAGTCATCCGACAACAAGTTGCACCAAACGTTATCAAACAAACTGGAATCATGGGTAAACAAGAGAATTTTCAGGCATTTCAGAATGCGTGTTTTCAAAGACTCAATGGTAGTGCCTGTAGCACTAGCGCTTGGATCAGTCCGCTCCAGCGCTGGGTGTAGACTTCAATGTCAGTGCGTCTGACGTCATGACGCTAAAGTTAGCCGAGACTGACGAAACGCGTCAGGGAGCGTCATGACGTCAGACGCACCGACATTGAAGTCTACACCCAGCGCTGGAGTGGACTGATCCAAGCGCTAGTGCTACAGGCACTACCAATACGGAACTTTTGTCTTGGACTATCTACAGCACACCAGCCCTGGGAAACTGCTGGTACGCTGCTCTTTTGCCAACGGAGCCTGGGAATGCCCCAAAAGTCTGCACTTTGACCGGATGATTTACATCAGTCCTGGAAACCTGCTGAGACGCTGCTCCTTCACCAACGGAGCCTGGGACTGCCCCAAGAGCTTGCAGTTAGACCGGATGGTGGTGATTATTATCACATATGCTTGATTTTATTGTACTTCTTGTAAGTGCGTTTTTTACCCCCCCTCCCCCTTCATTAAATTTACTCCTTTACGCTATGGGTGTGCGCTCTCTCCTCTTTTTTCCTCTCTCTCTCTGTATCTATATCTATATATCTATATCTATATATCTATATACATACATATATACACACACACACACACATATACATTGAGAAATAGATAGATGTATCTGTAGGCATACCCCGCTTTAAGTACACTCACTTTAAGTACACTCACGAGTAAGGACATAGCGAACAATAGGCAAACGGCAGCTCAGTCATGCAACCGTCATGAACAGCAATACCAGCTCCCTACCTGTACTGAAGCTGTGCGCAAGCGGGGAGACTATAGAGCCTGTTACACATGCGTTATTTACATCAGTTATGTACGTATATGACGATTGCAGTACAGTACATGCATCGATAAGTGGGAAAAAGGTAGTGCTTATCTTTAAGTACAGTTTCGCTTTACATACATGCTCCGGTCCCATTGTATACATTAATGCGAGAGAGAGGGTTAGGGAGAGAGAGAGTGCGAGAGGGGAGTTAGAGGGGCATGTGGGGGGGGGGGGGGGCTGACCGACCGGGGCGTGGCTGGCCGAGCGACCGGGGCGTGGATGGCCGACCGACGTGTGGCTGACCGATGCTGACAGTACTGTATGTGTTGGCTGACTGGCACTGAGTAATACTGCAACATATACAGTACTGTATACACACACTCCCATATAAATATACACACACCTATATATAGATATAGGTATATAGATATAGGTATATATACCACACACACAGACACACACAGACACACACGGAAAGGGGGGGGGTTAAGGCCGCGACCAGCACCACCAGGCGCCCCCCCTACCCGCTTGAGGGGCATCCCCGCTCTCATCTTCCGCCCAGGGGGGGGGGGGAGGGGGGGAAGAGCGGGGGACAGGAGAACGCCCCGCGGCCTTACACAGGGGCAAGCGGGACATGGGAGGCATCCCCGCTCTCATCTTCCGACGGGGGGGGGGAGGGGGGGAAGAGCGGGGGACAGGAGAACGCCCCGCGGCCTTACACAGGGGCAAGCGGGACATGGGAGGCATCCCCGCTCTCATCTTCCGCCGGGGGGGGGGGAAGAGCGGGGGACAGAAGAACGCCCCGCGGCCTTACACAGGGGCAAGCGGGACATGGGAGGCATCCCCGCTCTCATCTTCCGCCGGGGGGGGGGGAAGAGCGGGGGACAGAAGAACGCCCCGCGGCCTTACACAGGGGCAAGCGGGACATGGGAGGATCCCCGCTCTCATCTTCCGCGGGGGGGGGGGGAGAGCCGGGGACAGGAGAACGCCCCGCTAACACCAACATAACCGGGACAGGAGGGAAGGCACAAAGAATTAAAATAATACTTACTGTGTCCGTGTTCTCCGTGGAATGGCTGCTCGTTGGGGGCAGGCTAATATATAGAGTCTGGCCCCGCGCCCACAAAGCCTGGGAGCGCGCGCCAATCAGATGGTAGGGAGGGGGAGTATTTTTTTTGTTTCAGCAAGCGCGGGAAATTTAAAAAAAAACACATGTGCTGCTTGGGCCAATAGTTGCTCGGCCAGAGGGTAAATCCACTATCTGGCCATGTAAATGTATAAATTGTTAATACAAAAAGGTTGTATTAAGTGTGTTTATGTGACTTTTTGTGGTATATATATATTTATGTGTATATATATATATATATGTGTGTATATATATATATGTGTATATATAGATATCTCTGTCTCTCTCACTAGGAATGTGTATTAATATAAAAAATAGCTGCAATAAAATAAATATAAAAAAAATTACCCAAACACACCCAAAAATCAGGCTTACCAGCAGGGGGGGGGGGGGCGCGGCGCAAGGGTGCTTGCGGGTGGTTGTGGCGGTACTGCGGGTGGGAGAACAATGCTGCGGGGGGACGGCAGTACAGGGGTTTCCCGCGGCTGCGTGGGTTGTCTAGCGGCTGTGGTGTGTGGCGGGACAGCCCTGTCATGGGGGGGTAGGGAGGGGTGGCGGTGCAGAGGGTGGGGGTGGCGGTGCAGAGGGTGGGGGTGGCGGTGCAGCGGGGAGCCCGGAGGCTGGTCACAGCAGTTGCCTCCAGCCCCGCTGCAGGCATCACGCCACTGCTCACGCGCGCACCAGTGTGCTGCGGTGGCGGGCCGATGCTGGGCCGATGGGGGGGTCACAGCAGTTGACATCAGCCATGAAGCACCTGTCTCGCCAGCTCCCACGTGAAACAGGGCTCCCTCTGACGCCGGCGTGCCGGAAACTTAACCATGACTACATCCGGCGCTACCACAGGGAGACACCACCATTTTTTTGCAGCAATTTCTTATTTTATTTTATTAACAGGCGCCCGGCCGCACTGGGGCCCGGGTGGCCGGGTCAGGGACGCCAGAACCCTTTCTCCCCCGCTGTTGGCGGCCCTGATTAAGATGGCGCGCTGTCTAAGGCCAGGGAAAGCACCCGCTTTCCCTGAGCCTCAGCGCGCCTCCGCACGCCAGCAGGAACCCTGGCCAAGGCCTTATGTGTCTGGCCAGGGTGAGCATCGGGGCTTGAGACGCTTGCAGAGCAAGCTAAATTGAATTTGCCGCCTCCAAGAGGTTCACCTAATGAGGGCGAACCAGCTCAGTGCCGTTGTGGCCGCGCCCCCAGATGAGCGTGCACCTAGCCACAAATTGCACGGCCGAGCAAGGGCACAGCGCTCGTGTGCCAGCACGCCACGCTCCCTCCCAGGCCGCAGCCTAAGGCTTAGTCCATAGAGACTGAAGCCGTGTGGAGGTGCGCTGAGGCTGAGGGAAAGCAGTGCTTTCCATGGCCTTACAGTGCGCGCCGTCCGTGGGCGTGTCTGGGGGCGGGCCAGTGACGTCACGGATCTGGTGCGCCCTCATTGGCCGAAACGTTCACGTGACCGGCCCTGCGCTCTGGCAAGCAAGCTAAGAAACTAAAGATTTATTAAGACACGCTTCCGCAGGCGTGCGCGAGCCCCTGCTAAAGCTGCTCTCATTGCGGCTGCAGAGGCTCAGTGCCAAGCAGCAGCGCGCCTAAGGACTCTGGCATGGTGCCTCGGGCCGCGCTCCTGCTCTGCCTCGCCTACAGAAGCTGGTGCTTTTTTGTGGCCTGACAGGTGAGGCAGTGAGCGCGCTATGGCGGCGGGGCGAGGGTGTGGCGGAGGTGGGGCGGGAGACGAGTCTAGTCCCTCATCCCCATTGGATGTTTGGTGTCACGTGACCCCTCCTCCGCTCCCCTCAGCGCGTATATTTAAACTTGGCTGTCGCCGGCATTTACACACGCCTGCGCACGCACGCGTAAGCTGCTCCGAAGGCTGCGGTCCAAGTAAGTACTACAGCGCAGGCCTGTGCGATCAAGCCCCGCCCACCCAGTTCCTTCCGTCCCAGTCCCTACCGTGTCGCTCACCTTTCCCCAAGCTGGCAGGGGAGTTTGAGATTGGCATTTGCGATGGAGGCGTGGCCAGGCCGCGCCGGCGGTTCAGCCAATGAGGGCGTACCAGCCGCGGGACATCATGGCCACGCCCCCACAAACCTACCGCCACGCCCCCTCCCATCGCAAACGTTCTCTCTCCCCTCAGAACGCAGATCGCGTTGTAGGCCTGTGCATGGGCCGCATGCATTTTTTCCCATTTTATTTCCTACTGAGTGCGAATAGCCATGCTGTTAGGAACACTGTACTGTCAGTAGGTTTCTATGCCTCTGTGCCCTAGAAAAGCATTAGAAAGTCTTATAGCTCAGTGGTTATGCTCCAGGCCATTAGTACGGGAGACCTGGGTTCGATTCCTGGCTGGGATGTTCATTTTTTTCCATTTTATTTTCTTCTGAGTGCGGCTATTTGCACTCAGTAGAAAATAAAATGGAAAAAATAAACATCCCTGCCAGGAATCGAACCCTGGTCCCCTATGCTAATAGCCTGCTGCATAACTGCTGCATAACCACTGAGCTATAAGACTTCCTGAGTTTTCCTGCTGATTAAAGGCATAGAAACCTGTATATAACAGCTCGGCTATTCGCACTCAGTTAAGTTCTACTAGCTCGGCTATTCGCACTCAGTAGCTCGGCTATTCGCACTCAGTTAAGTTCCATAGAAACGTGTTCATAACAGCTCGGCTATTCGCACTCAGTTAAGTTCTACTAGCTCGGCTAGTCACACTCAGTTAAGTTCTACTGAGTGCAAATAGCCGCACGGCTATTCGCACTCAGTACAAAATAAAATGGAAAAAATAAACATCCCTGCCAGGAATGGAACCCTGGTCCACTATGCGAATGGCCTGCTGCATAACCACTGAGCTATAAGACTTTCAGATTTTTTCCTGGTGAATAAAGGCATAGAAACCTGTTCATAACAGCTTGGCTATTCGCACTCAGTTAAGTTCTACTGAGTGCGAATAGCCGTAATGGGACAAGGGTTCGATTCCAGGCTGGGATGTTTACTGAGTGCGAATAGCCGTGCGGCTATTTGCACTCAACTGTGAATATCCACTGCCTTGGCAGGGGAGCCCTTCTCGCCAGGCAGACAAGTGACTTGATAAAGTCCTCCAGGAAGGATGAAACGTTGTGTTCTTTTGTGCTGATTATATTTCTTTAAGAAAATTCTAAGTTGCCCTGGATCATTCATCTTTTCTCCTTTGCACATAATAAACCTTTTTTTTTTTTATGATGATGGCACACATTCTTACATTTCAGGTTAGAAGATGGGCAGGCACAGGTCAGTTTAAAATGAGATTTATCTGCACGCACAAAAAAATCCTGTTTGCAACACTTCATACATAAGCTCCTTAATGTTGCATTTCTCTTTCAATAAAAAGTGTTTCCTAGTTTACTTTTCTCCCTTTCTGGTTTTGAAGCATAAATATTGCATACAATATGCAATATTGCACCCCCCTCCCCTCCATGTTTCATAAATTCAGATTTTAAAGTCAGGCATAGTACTCTACAAATACTTTTTTAAAGCCCCTTTGCCACACAGCCCATGTACAGCATTTAGCCATGCAAGACCTGTGCAGTACAGTAGTCGAGTCTAGTGTCATACTGTATGATCTATTCAGTGATGTTGCATATTGGTGAGTACCAATACTTTTGATTTGTAAAAAAAAAATGTACATTCTTACAACAAAACAAGAAAGATGGATGACTATCATCAGAAGTGTTGTAGCATTAAGAAACGTGACTTCTTCAGCGGCCGGGTGGTTACATTATGCAGTGGAGCAGAAGCAGTAAAATATTGCTTCCGCCTCAAACATGTTTAGTCCCTTCAGTCCCAGAAGAGCTGAAATCCATAGTAAAGGAGGTAAAAGGACTGCCCATTACTGCATTCAAGCACATTGCCACTGCCTTTAAACGTCCCTTGAATCCGTTTTGAAAAGGCCAAGTACCCAGATTCACCCATGGGGGCTGAAGTAGGGGGTGGGGCACGCTGCGGCTGCGCCCCCCCCCCCCCCCCCCCCCCCCCCCAACCCATATACATTTGCACATTATGGTAATGTATGTTATATTACTGCTTTTGTATGTGCAGCACCCGGACTCGAAAATAGTTCCTTCACTCACCTGTCTCATCCGAGGTATTAGGGGTGCTGGATGTATGCCCCACCTTTTTGTGATCGCTGATTGCCTTATGAGCACTTCTCTCTTTCTTCTTGCTCTTCCTCTTTTCACTGGACATTGCTGTGGCTCTGGTGGGCTGCTTGCTGGCTTTAGCTTTCAGCTTCTCTCCCCTCTGCCGATCACCTCCAGCAACTTCCATAACTTCCTGCTCTCCGGCGCTTTGTTTGTCTCCCCTCGCAGGGTAGCGGATGAGTTAAACCCCACTGTTGTTGCACAGAGCACTGCAACTTTACATATGCAAAACCGTATCCAAAAACCTAATTTCACCTATGTCACTTGTTGCACTTAACATATAAATCCTCCCCTGATTACCCTTTCTCGGGATTCCTGGATGTGTTTCTCCTTTGATAATGTTTTAGCAGTGCACCTCTCTGCTGTGCCCGACTACCCAGTCCCTGCAGCAGCTGGCTACGCTGCCTGCGTCCTGCACGTGGCTTTCTAAGACGCGTCTCCATGGCGACCAGGCGGGCTTCTCTTTCCCTTTGTAACATCATGTTCCACCTTCAGGCAGCGCGTGGCAGGAGCTGATTGCTCCCCATGCGCAAAGGGGTCACCAGTTGCATTCATTTTGTTGATTAATGGAGAGAGAGAGAGAGAGAGAGCGCTAAAGTATCTATGCTTACAAGACTGAAACAGTAGAATATTTTACACACTCGAATATTATATGAACCGGGAAATAGATCAAGATGGTGAAAGCAGTATGTTCACAATATTGAGAGAGTCAGTGTGATAAGGCAACGTGTAGTATCTTGTGTCTTCTCTTTGTATCATAAAAATTGCCACACTATTACATACCTCTGGCTTAAAGTCTTGTGGTACAGGTATGATATATAAAAAAAGAGTTTCTCACTGGATACAATTAGACCAATCTTCTCGTGCTGTGGAAGCTTGTATCTCGCTATGCACCTCGCCGGGCGTGTCCAGATGGATCTTGCACGGGGATCTCCCCGGTCTCCGGAAAGGGTCGTCTCCGTCACCTCGGGCTGAGAAAAGGAATGCCTATTATGGCGTATTTAACCGGGCGTTGTATATAGCTCGATCTGACACAGGAATCACCTTGGTCTTTGGCACAACTATGGTTTTCTTGCACTATGCACTCTGACCTCCGATTCCTCTGATCCGCCTCCACTCTCCAAACGCTGTCCGGTGCTCCATCATATGATTATTCGTCTCTGCTTGGTAGCCTACTCTCAGCAGCGCTCCGATAGCCACAGAGACAGCACACCATCCCCATTTTGGTTCTCCGCTGCAAGATACCGCTTCCTTCAAACAGCACAGCAGTTTGGGATTGTATTCGTACTGTACAAGCACCCATCATTAGGCGCACCACACCTCCTCCACCTCTCAGCTGCACACAGATAGAACTCACTGTGGGGAAGCCTTGATTAGGTGTAGAGGATAGCCAGAGGTTTGGCATAGATGACAATAATCAGCAGACATAAACTCATTTTTTGAATGTGTATTAAAGGAATACATCAGAACAAGTGACATATGCATAAAATTATTATATCTCCTAACCCCATGCGTTTCGTCTAAAACATAGACTTCATCAGGGGTATGCCCATTGCCGGGTCCGATGCAGGAGAGGTCCAGAGCGTGGAAGGTACTATTGCCAAAGTCAGGACTGGAGAAGGGCGGATCGTCGGAGTTCAAAGCCAGGGTCAGGATTAGAGAGATGCGGATCATCAAAGTTCAAAGCTAGGGTCAAGGTAGGAGAGGTGTGGAGAGCCAGGTGAAGCCGAGATCAGTATTACAGAGAGCGAAGGGTCCAAGGGCAGGCTGGGTCGGTACACAAGAGATCAGAACTAGGAACAAGGGTAACGAGGCAGGTAATAGGCAAACAAAAGAAAGATTCCCCCCTGATTGCACTCAGACCAAAGTAGATTGGGTTGTGGAATACATAAAATTGTTTAATTAATATACATTGTTAAAATAGATAATTGTACAGAGGGGAATGGTAAACAAGTCCATGGCCACCCCTAAAATGGCATACCAACACAAAAGTAGACTTAAATAACCGTGTAAAGTATGTCTACAAAATGGAAAACAAAGAAATAAAGAGAAACACCTAGACACAATGTATTAATCCTCCGTCCAAAACACCCAAACAGAATTCAGCACAGACCTAGGAGTGGAATGCGCTTATTAACAATAAAACCGGCAGTCTCAAAGTTGAGTAATCTGTCGATACTAATCTGGAGGGTGTATAGCCGGGGACAAAACGTCATAAAATACCATCCATGCTGGCGTCTATGTCGCCAAGCGGTGAAGTGTGGAGAAATTACCTCAAACACTGCTGCTAGGTGTATGTAAGGAATCCGCTCCGCAGTTTACTGGTTGCCTTACCTTGCAGAACTGTGCAGTCCTGGAGCACCTCTCCTGATGTTTGCTGCAGCCTGGATTCACTCACCACAGCTATACACACTCCCTCTGGTATCTACTGCAGCTGTGCAGCCTATCACTGCAACCTAGACTTGCATTCATTCATTGGAGCAGTACCTTCACACCCCCCTCCGGGGATTGGCCCGCTATAGCTAAGATCAATTAAACACATACGGGTAGTCGTCCCTAAACATAGGAAAACTCTAATGGGAACACTGATACCGGATACTCCTAGGATATAACAAAAAATAGTATAACACATGTATCAATGATCTCAGTAAGTAGTGAGCTGTATATCCCGCATAGGTCTCCACAGTTAGTTAATCCATAATACTGCATACCCAAGAATACATAGTAGCAATTTCAAGGGGACACTGATGTTACCAGTCAAACCAGATTGTATGGTAACAGTGTCAATGGATACAAATAGAGATGCTATGAATATCAGCAACGGGACATCGCCGTAAAAAGTGATTTATCCAAGGAGATAAAGTAACCGATAGTTAATACCACACAAATCACAGTCCCTCATCACCCAACCATAACGGGGAGAGGGAAAGAGTGATGCAGCTATCTGGATGATCTTATTCAGTAAACATCCACACACACGTATACGAGCAGCTTAGTTCACACACCTCAATAGCCAAACAAACGGTATGCTGCATGATGGGCTAGATAGCTACAGAGAGCAACAGTGCACATGTTAATATGATCAAAACAAATGGTAATTGCTCACAAGGGCCGGAGTGTACCTGACACATTGAATCATGCCCTGCTATAACCAATTTGCAGCAGAGGTAGCAAAGGCATAATGCACTTATCTGAATAGTGTGATTCCTGCCGCCCACTGCTAGCCCGTAAAGGGGAGATGGAGGTAAAGCTGTCCTGTGATGTGGTATGCGCGTGCACCCATGTGGACCGTGCTGTCTGGTGACGTCACGCCGTACGGTCACCTGACGTACGTTTCGCGCGTCTATGCGCTTTCTCAAAGGTGAAAGCAGGCTGTAAGCGTGCATGTTAAATAGCAGGTTGGTAATAATACAGGTGTGGGGAAATTAACCCATACACTGCTATTGGGATCACAAATCACAATGCCAGATTCAGCCCTGTATATGCGTATGGCTTCAACAGGTCTCTGTTTCTTAAAGGGATAGGGCTGTAATACTACTGATTGGTCAAAATACTTAACCCATAAGATCCAGGGTTATGTATAACATGTTACACGTCCCTCACTATAGGGGTAAGTTAGCAACTGAGGCAGTCAAATAGAAGTGACACTAGTCACTTGTAAAATTAAATGGAATATGAGGTTAAAAACAGTGTGCAGATATTGTTGAGTTAGCAAAGTGGATATAATAACTCAGAAAAAACTCGGTGTGGAAATATCCACATAGAGGACGAGGTGTGAGTTGAGAGACACATGAGGAGATAAAGTAGAGGGTCATAACCGAGAGACACAATAATTAAATAAAGGGGTAGAAAACAAAATCCTCATTGAGTCCCCTGAGTTTGAGGGTACCCAAAGTGTAGATCCACTGAGACTCTCGTTTGAGAATCTCGTTGTCCCAGTCGCCCCCTCCCCACCGTGGGGTGGCGAGCGGTGTTACCTGATGTAAAGACCCTAAAACCATTGCGCATGTCCTTGTCACCTTCGGTGAGTAGGATTTAAATTTTTACCACGGCGGAGCAGTTTCATCTTCCCAGTGTATAAGCACATGGAAGTTTTTACTATGCATACATTATGTCTGATCTAATTGTTTTATAATCCGGTTAATACCATTTGTTTTTTATATAATAAATTGCTCTCTTTACACTATTGTCCTGGGTTATACACTATTGTAGTGCTTTCTACATTTTTGTCTTCCTTTTCTGAGGCAATCAGCCCAAGTCAAGAACTTTTATCTGAGATCCTATTCCTATTCATACCTCAGCGCCACAGGAGGTTTTCCTTCCACAGACTCTACATCTGGTTGAGAGATACCAGATTAACCTTTTGGGCAGCTTCAGGACTACCTTCATTGGACTTTGTATCACAGGTTCTTTATCATTGTTTTATCATTGTTTTATCATTGTATTATTGTTTGCACGAGCGCTATACTGCACTTATATTTTCACCACTTAGAGTCCAGTGAAAGGCTGGATGGAAGAAGGAAGCTGCTAGAAATGGATCTAATGAGCTCTTCTTGACCCGTCACTCGGGTGCGTTGCGCATGTGTCACGTGTTGATGACGCACTGTGCTTCCAGCCTCCAATCCCGCCTGTGCAGCGCATCAGCGGGGGACGCCGCTTCCACGGGGAGCGCTCTGCGCATGCAGGGAGAGGTGGGTGAGGGAGAGCGGCAGCGCGGAGGGCCGACAGTGAGTGTCGGAGCGGGCCACAGGTAAGTGCGGGCGCGCGGGACCTGCGTAGGGATGCGCATGGGTCAGTGCGGCCCGCGAGTCCTTACAGTATCCCCCTCTTCAAGAGAGACCTCTGGGCGATTCCAGCAGGGTTTAAGGGGATATCTCTGGTGGAACTTCTTGATAAGTTCAGGTGCATGAATTTGGTGGTGGGAAACCCAAGAACGCTCCTCTGGGCCATAACCTTTCAGTCCATTCAATGAGGTCCGTAGTTCTTTTGGTGCCCGTATGACCCACAGTTTTAGATGAGTGACCCCATTCCAGAATCTTTCTGCGGTGAATGGATGTAGCGAAAAGACAACCGTCCAGGACCTCCAGAACCTCTGGAATGTTGGACTGGTCCATGAGAATTTTGTCCAGTACGTCAAAAGTATTGGCAAATATGATGTACTTCTAAGGGGCATGGTCTCTGCTCTTGGCCTCACTTAGGAATTGACGAAAAAGGGCATCAGCTTTTAAGTTCTTGGACCCAGGAATAAAAGAAATAATGTAAATAAAGCGGGAAAAGGAAAGAGACCAACGGGCCGGACGAGCTCCCGGACGACGAGCGCTCTCCAAATACATGAGGTTTTGTGGTCCGTTAGAATAGTGATTGGGCTCTCCGTACCTTCCAACAGATGCCTCTTTTCCTCCAATGAGAGTTTGATGGCTAGTAACTCCCTGTTGCCCACGTCATAATTCTGTTGTGCCTGAGAATTGTTTTTTGAGATAAAGGCACAGGGATATAAATTGGCTGAAGGTGACTTTCTTTGTGAAAGGATGGCGCCGGTTCCGATGTCTGATGCATCCACCTCCAGTGTAAATGGAAGTTTAGGGTCGGGATGAATCAGGACCGGTGCTGAAACAGAGGATTTCTTCAGAAAGTCAAAGGCTTGAACAGCTGCAGGGGGCCAAGATGTGACATTGACTCCTTTCTTAGTGAGAGCAGTGATAGGAGCGACAATGGACAAGAAGTTGCAGATAAATCTTCTGTAGTAGTTGGCAAAACCAAGAAACCTTTGAATGCCCCTGTGGGAGGTGGGAAGCGGCCAGTCCAAGATGGACTTCAGTTTGGAGGGATCCATGGCAAACCTGGAATCCGAGATGATGTAACCCAAGAACGTGGTAGAAGATTGATGAAAGTGACATTTCTCCAATTTAGCATAGAGGTGGTTCTGACGAAGGCGTAGTAGTACCTGCTTGACTTGTTCAATGTGTTCGGCAAGGTTTTTGAGAAAATCAGAATATTGTCGAGATAAATGATGAGAAAGACTTTGAGAAAATCCCTGAATATTTCGTTTACGAAATCCTGGAAGACCGCAGGGGCGTTACACAAGCTGAACGGCATAACTAGGTATTCATAATGACAATCTCTGGTATTGAAGGCCGTCTTCCATTCGTCGCCTTGTCGAATTCTTACTGTTAGGAATCTGATTTCTCAGCACTGTCCCCGCAACACACAGACTACCCTCAGGGAGACTCAGGGCTCGCAGCGTAACCTCCGCTTACCTGCCTCCACGGGCCGTTAGCTCCTCCATCACCACAGGGCCCCTCCCCTCAGCGGCCCCACCGCTCCTCCTCCTTTTCAGTGGCAGGCGCAGGTCCTCCGTCCCGCACGCACACGTCTGTCCTTCTCCAACGCTGGTTCGTGTGCACACGCAGCTTACAGAGCACACGCCCAGCACCCACTCTTCTACTTCCACCTCCTGTTATGAGGCTCCGCCCCCGTACACCGCACGGGTGTAATCAGAGTGCTACCAGTGCTCACCTGGGTTGTATCAGCCACACCTATTCAGAGAGGCTCTCTGCAGTCCTCCTGACCCGCCTCCCTCCTTGATTGGTCAGCCCAGCCTTATCTAGCATTTCTGAACCCTCACTCATCGCTCGACATAGTCTCTGTATGGAAGTGTTTGGTGTACTCTCGGTTACTACAGGTTTTGACACGGCTCGTACGACTACCCCCTTTGGCTCTCGATTTCGGGTCCCATTGGACTAAGTATTCTCTGGCATCCCACGATCACGGCTTGGACTTCAACCTTCCTCATCTCTCTGCTCCCTGACCTCGGCAAGGCAATCACTATTCTACTCCTATACCCGGTAACGGCAAGTATTGTCTACGTTACTTATATCTGGCCTGGCAACGCTTAACACCACAATCCGGGCTCGCTCTCTTTGCTGCGGGTGCGTGTATCTCTACTTCCCCCTTCGGCACAGGGGACGGGTCTGGTCTGCGGGCAGCACCGGCGTAACATTATGTCGAGCCCACAAGACGCAGACCAGACTGAACTAAGGCAGTTTGTCTCCGATCTGCTTCAGCATAATGAAAAGTTCAGTCCGCGCTCTGGCTCTTTAAACTTGGAGTGTTGGTCCCTCTCAGTTCTCTTGCTGCTTCTGTGTTTATGAGGTGTCTCCCCCACCTCCAAATGTGGTCTCCACCGGAACCCCGATGGTGATACCAATATCAGCAAAACAAGAAAAAACACAAAAGCGCACCAAGATGAGAGATAGATATTGTATTATCAACAAATAATAAAATTAGTAACTTACATATAAAATTTCTTTAATAATCCCCGATTCTGGTGTCTATCACAGGAGAAGGGCATCACATAGGAAGTATGAAGGGTAATCTCAGTTCTGAGAGATCAGACCCGCGCGCTGGGGCTGTCTCTGTTCACTCTCCTGTCCTCCACGTATGGTAGCGTGGTGCGGAGTGTAGCGCGCATGTGCAGGAACCGGGGCCTTCAATAGGTGTCCTTAGGATGCCTGTCCGTTTTTGATAGCATAGAAACGATCGGAAATAAGCAGGAACGGTACACTTGAGTGTGTACTGGTGGTGGGTAGTAAAACCGCCAGCCACAACAGTCGCTACGCGTTTCGTTTAACAAAGTAAACTTCTTCAGGCGATAGACTGCAAGCTGACAACAAAACACAGGGGATAATACTTCTATACCTGAATCCTGACATTGCCTTATCACACTTGGGTGTGGACACCAGGAGAACAAAGAAGCCTTCCCCTACAAGCAACCCAGCTAACAGATAAGACTTTTCTTTTAAGACTATTATCTATGTCTATCTAAGTATATGAATGTCTCTATGATTTGGGCTGGTGAATCGCTGGGCTAACCATGCAGTTAGAGAGAACTGGATCACAAGTGTATATATACTCCAGAGTGGAGCGGATTTTGGTTGCTGATTTACATGTTTGCTGTGTTTAAAGCCACAGGCACAATAAAGCCTTATTTTAATTTCACCTCAAAACAGTCTCCATTGCATACCTCTGAACACGTCTCTTACAGGGTACAACGCATATGCACACCTGCACGGCAATTCCGCCATGCCGGGAGATTGTGTTTCTACTGCGGATCCGCTGAGCACCTGGTTCGGGAATGTCCTGCGGCCGGGAGACGGAAACACCCAGTGAGTATAGAGGGGATCTTGCTGGGTGTCATATCTCCTCGCCCCCTCCTTAAGGGAGAATTCCCTAAGCAGCTCACCATATCTGTCTCTCTTACGGGCGATAACTTTCATACCTCTACCGCAGCGTTCATTGACTCGGGAGCAGGAGGAAACTTTATGGATCTTTAATTCGCCAGGCTGAACCACATACCGCTCGTGAGGAAGGAGAGCCCCATCGCACTGGTCGGTATAGACGGACGTCCTCTTACCCCGGCATACATCTCCTTAGAGACAGCTCCTCTCCTTCTAACCTCCCATTCTCACAAGGAGACCCTAGTCCTCGATGCCATCCATGCTCCTGGAACACCCATAACCTTTGGCCTTCTGTAGTTACAGCTAAACAATCCTCTGATTGATTGGACTTCCTCTTCACCCATCACTTGGAAACTGAGGTCAGACGAAGCATCCCAACTTTTGGCTAATGCCACCGTTCCTGAGATTATCCTTCCCTCCGTTTACCATCAATTCCGTGACGTTTTCAATAAGGTCCAGTCAGATCTTTTGCCCCCTCACAGGACCTATGATTGTCCGATCGATCTTGTTCCAGGTTACAGTTTGCCTAAATCCAAGACCTACCCCTTGTCTCTACCAGAGTCTCAGGCCATGGACAAATATATCCAAGAAAACCTCAAGAAGGGTTTCATTCACCCCTCCAACTCCCTAGCAGGGGCTGGATTTTTCTTCGTGAAGAAGAAAGGTGGCTCGTTAAGGCCTTGCATTGATTACAGGGGTTTGAATCGCATCACCATTAAAAATCATTACCCCCTTCCCCTCATTCCCGAACTCTTTGATAAACTACAAGGGGCTAAGATTTTTTCCAAGTTGGATCTACGTGGAGCCTATAATCTGGTGCGCATCAGACAGGGGGACGAATGGAAGACGGCATTCAACACACGTAGCGGCCATACGAGTATCTTGTAATGCCCTTCGGGTTATGTAATGCCCCAGCAGTCTTCCAGGACTTTATCAACACCGTTTTTCGTAAGGTACTCAACATTTTTGTAATAGTTTACTTGGATGACATCCTGATTTTTTCCCAAGACCTCCAGGATCATATTCGCCACACCTCCTACGTTCTCTCTCGCCTCCGTGAACGCCATCTGTACGCCAAGCTGGAGAAGTGCACCTTCCACCAGACCTCTACCCAATTCCTGGGTTACATCATTTCTGACGAGGGTTTTATGATGGATCCCGGTAAACTTCAGGCAGTGACTGAATGGCCAAGACCCGATACTCTCAAGGCCATACAACGCTTTTTGGGGTCCGCGAATTACTATCGCAAGTTTCTACGTAATTTTTCCACCATTGTGGCGCCCCTTACAGCTCTTACGAAGAAAGGGGCTGACCCATCTGCTTGGTCACCTGAGGCTCACTCCGCCTTCAAGGTACTCAAGGAAGCATTTGTATCCGCACCTATCCTACATCATCATCCTAACACCAATCTCTCCTTCATGTTGGACGTCGACGCCTCTGACTGCGGCGCAGGGGCAGTGCTGTATCAGAGACCTACCCCCCAAGACAAGTTACACCCCTGTGCATACTTCTCCACCGGCTGAGGTGAATTACGACGTGGGCAACAGGGAACTCTTGGCCGTGAAGATGGCTCTCCAAGAGTGGAGACATCTCCTGGAGGGGTCGAAAGAACCGTTTACTATCCTCACGGATCACAAAAACCTTCTCTACATCGAGAACGCCCTACGCCTTGGTCCACGACAGGCTCGGTTGTCTCTTTTTTTTTTTCTTCCAGATTTGATTTTCACCTTTCTTATATTCCCGGGACAAAGAACGTACTGCACCGACACACTTTATTCAAGCAAATACCCAGTATGTACCTGGCAGATACCTGGAATGCGCCACTCCTCACCTCTGACAAGCCCCGTTGCGTTTGCCTTTCCAGCCTGGGTTCATGCCTGGCTGACGGGCGGCTGATCTGTTAAATGATAATGATTAGGATTTAATAGGCTGCAATGCTTCGCGTGTCTACCAGATGGCATACATTCATGAATTGTAATGCAGTATATATATATATATACTGTGCAGTATTGCAGCCAGCGGGAATAAAATGCTTAAATCCCTGCCTGGAAAATACCTCAATGCACTCGGGCAGAAAACAGTCACAAACCTCAATACACCCGGGTATACCCGAATTCGTGGGACTAGCCGAGCTCGAATAAAGTGTGTCGCCAGTGTAAAGGCGGGCACACTTTCCAGACAACATTCCTCTGAGGAGAGACCAGAGGAGTCCTTGGAGACCATTCTCCCACAAGAGAGGATTCTCGCCACATCTACATTCAAGAACCTCGATTAAATTATGCATTCTCAGAGACGCATTCCTAAGGACTTGGTGGTTCCCGACAGCAAACTCTTCGTACCCCCCAAGTTTGTCCCTGAAGTCCTGACCTGGGGTCAGTCTTAGAAATCCGCAGGCCATCCAGCTCTTAAGAAGACTTTCGACCTTATTCGTCGGAATTTTTGGTGGCCCAAAATGTCCCAAGATATTTTTGAATATACCTGCGCTTGTCCTATCTGCGCGCAGAACAAGACACTTCGTCAAAAACCCCAAGGTTTCCTCCTTCCTCTTTCTGTCCCCGACCGTCCCAAGTCCCATATTTCTATGGATTTCATCGTGGAGTTACCCAAATCCAGAGGAATGAACAAAATCTTGGTGGTCGTGGATAGATTCTCTAAGATGGCTCATTTTATTCCACTTAAGGACTGCCCACCTCTCCCGCCCTCGCTGATATCTTTACAGATCAAATTTTTCGGATTCATAGGATCCCTTCTTCTATCATTTCTGACAGAGGGTCCCAGTTTGTGTCCAAGTTTTGGAGAACTTTCACTAAAAGATTGGGCATCTCTTCCTCCTTCTCCTCTGCATATCACCCATAGTGACAGACGGAGAGGATTAACCATTCCCTGGAAAAGTACCTAAGATGCTTTATATCTGACTCCCAGGATGACTGGACTAAACTCCTCCCTTGGGCGGAGTATGCTGTTAATTCGCCCAAGATTGACTCCACCCGTGAGTCGCTTTTTTTAAATAAATGATGGGTTTCACCCTCCCTGCTTGTCCATCTCCAACATTCCTTCTGGGGTACCGGCCGTAGACGAATGCATTTCTTTTCTCCAAATAGCATGGACCAGGATTCAAATGACCTTTCTCAACTCCTCCCACAGATCTAAACTTCAGGCCGATCGCCGTCGTCGTCCTGCGCCCAGGTACAGGCCAGGGGATTTGGTATGACTCTCCTCTAAAAATATCCACTTAAAAGTACCATCCCCAAAATTGGCACCTAAATTCCTGGGTCCTTTTACTATTTTAGAACAGATCAATCCTGTGGCATTTCGCCTCCAGCTACCACACAGTATGAAGATCCCCAATGTTATTCATGTTTCTCTCTTAAAACCTTTCATCTCCAGTAATTTCTTCCCGGACCAGACTCGCAAGCTGGATCCAGTTACCATCCAAAATAACGAAGAGTATGAGGTTCAATCTCTATTGGATTCCCGCGTGTCCAGGGGTCAACTTCAGTTCCTTGTACAATGGAAAGGTTTTGGACCTGAGGAGAGATCTTGGGTTCCTTTAAAGGACGTTCACGCTCCGGCTCTTCTTAGAGCCTTCAGAAGGAGGTTTCCGGAGAACCTTTTGAGGACCGTCCAGAGGCCGTTCCTGAAGAGGGGGGTACTGTTAGGAATCTGATTTCTCAGTGCCGTCCGCGCAACACACAGACTACTCTCAGGGAGACTCAGGGCGCGCAGCGCAACTCCGCTTACCTGACTCCACGGGCTGTCAGGTCCTCCGTCGCCGCAGGGCCCCTTCCCTCGGCGGCCCCACCGTTCCTCCTCCTTCTCAGTGGCAGGCGCGGGACCTCCATCCCGCATGCACACTTGTGTCCTCCACCAACGCTGGTCGCGTGCACACGCAGCTTACAGAGTGCACGCTCTTCTACTTCCACTCCTGTTATGAGGCTCTGCCCTGTACACCGCACGGGTGTAATCAGAGTGCTACCAGTGCTCACCTGGGTTGTATCAGCCACACCTATCCAGAGAGGCTCCCTGCAGTCCTCCCGACCCGCCTCCATCCCTGATTTATCAGCCCAGCCTTATCTAGCATCTCTGAGCCGTCACTCATCGCTCAACATAGTCTCTGTATGGAAGTGTTTGGTGTACTCTCGGTTACTACAGGTTTTGACATGGCTCGTACGACTACCCCCTTTGGCTCTCGACTTCGGCTCCCCTTGGACTACGTATTCTCTGGCATCCCACGATCATGGCTTGGACTTCAACCTTCCTCATTTCTTTCGCTCCCTGACCTCAGCAAGGCAAGCACTATTCTACTCCTATACCTGGTACCGGCAAGTATTGTCTACGTTACTTACATCTGGCCTGGCAACGCTTAATACCACACTCCGGACATGCTCCCTTTGCTGCGGGTGCGTAAATCCCTATTTTCCCCTTCGGCACAGGGGATGGGTCTGGTCTGCGGGCAGCACCGGCATAACACTTACCAGGTTATATGCGCCACGTAGATGCAATTTGGAAAAGATGATTGCTCCTTAGAGACGATCGAACAATTCGGATACTAAGGGCAAGGGATGTCGGTTTTTAATAGTCATTTTGTTTAACCCTCGGTAGTCAATGCATGGACGAAGGGTACCATCCTTCTTCTTGACAAAGAAGAACCCTGCCCCAGCTGGAGAAGAAGATTTCTTGATAAACCCTTTCTTGAGATTCTCTCGAATGTAATCCAACATGGCTTTAGTCTCCGGAAGGGAAAGGGGGTATGATCGCCCTCTAGGAAGAATGGACCCAGGCAAGAGATCTATAGGGCAGTCGAAGGGTCGGTGAGGAGGAAGAACCTCAGACTTGATTTTATCAAAGACGTCTCTGAAGGCCGAATAACAGCTTGGTAAGGTGCTCTGTACCTCCTCGGGGTTGCTCACACTGCAGATAGTCTGCCATGGTACTTTGCAGGTCGTGGAGCACTGCTGATTCCAGGAGATGGGTTCTGGTTTGACCCAATCGATAGGTGGATTATGGCGTCGGAGCCATGGAAGACCCAAAATGATCTCGGCTGACGGCGACTGGATGACATCCAGGGATATCCTCTCTCTGTGTGTCTGCTCAACCAGGAGGGACAGCGCGATAGTTTGTAGGATGATGAATGCCGGCTGCAGAGGACGTCCGTCAATGGCTTCAAGTCCCACCGGGATCATTTTCCTCTCCAGTGGGATGTTATTCTTCCTAGCGAACTCTTGATCTATAATTTCCCTCCGGAACCGGAATCAATAAATGCTGAGGCAGCAACCAAGATGCCTGGGGCCAAAAGCGATACTGGAATCAAAATTCTGCTAGGTAAAGGTTCCTTGGTGGTAGAGGACTTAGAGAGCGTTCCCACGGAGACTCCTCTGGACCTCAATGGGAGCTGGCGTTTCCTGACTTGGATCCAGGCTTGATGGGGCAGTGTGGAACAAAATGACCAGGATTACCACAGTACAAGCAGAGTCGGGAAGATCAGCGACGCTGTTTCTCTGAAGAGGACAGCCTGTTGCCACCTAGTTGCATGGGCTCAGGGGAATCAGCAGTGGAGGCCTCTCGAAAGGAGGAATGAACAAGAGAGGTCCTGGGGTTTACCTGACGGTGACGGGAACGCTTAGACCTCCTCTCTTGTAGTCGTTGATCCACTCGAATGCAGATCGCAATGAGTTCCTCCAAATCAATTGGACGCTCTTGTGCGGCGAGTTCATCCTTCAACTGTTCAGAAAGGCCTTGCCAAAGACAGAAGAGAGAGCCTTGTCGTTCCACCCCGTCTCAGAAGCGACTGTCCGGAATTCCAAGGCATATCTGGCCACCGGATGATTTCCCTGTGAGATGTGGAGAAGGGAGGAAGCCGTAGTAATTTTACGACCCGGGGTTCCGAAGACAAGTCTGAACTCCTTTGTGAATTGCCCAATGTCTTGTGTGAGGTCATTTCTCTGCTCCCAGATGGGGGAGGCCCAGGCCAATGCATCCCCTGTGAGCAATGAGACTATATAGGCTACTTTGGATCTTGACGTAGGGAACCGGGAGGGAGTCATCTCATACTGTATACGAGGAATCCACGACATTCTAAGGTATCTCTGGAGTACCGGTTAAGAATGGGGAGTCGTGGATTAGCCGGAGGAGTAGGCAGAGGTGGAGGGAATGTGGGTGTATTAGCCTGTTGTACTTGGACTGAGAGGGCCTGGAGGTCTTTCTGTAATGAGTCCATACGATGATCAGACTGTTCTAAGTATTTCTCGAGCTTGGAGAACATAGCGGCATGAGATGCCACCACATCTCCCACCCCAGCGGGGTCTATATTTGTGGGGCTAAGCATACTGTGACGCTGTGCTCACCACAAACTAGACGAGACCCCTGTGCTGAGATTTGAATAGGCAAACACCAGCCACAGACACGGGGACCCGTCCGGAATGTAGAATGGTCTTGCTGGCCGAGTCTAGGACAGGAGAGATCAGAATAAACGTATAATTGCCGGGTCCGATGCAGGAGAGGTCCAGAGCGTGGAAAGTACTATTGCCAAAGTCAGGACTGGAGAAGGGCAGATCGTCGGAGTTCAAAGCCAGGGTCAGGATTGGAGAGGTGTGGAGAGCCAGGTGAAGCCGAGATCAGTATTCCAGAGAGCGAAGGGTCCAAGGGCAGACTGGGTCGGTACACGAAAGATCAAAACTAGGAACAAGGTAACGAGGCAGGTTAAGCAGAGGCAAACACAGGGTAACGTGAGTCTATGTTCAGCCAAAGTGCCAGTGGCACAGCTGAGCATAAGTAGCAGGCACTGGCCAATCCCCCAGGAGGTGGAGCGGAGGTGTGACCTCTGCAGAGTCCAGTGATAGGCTGGATGGAAGAAGGAAGCTGCTAGAGATGGAGCTAATGAGCTCGTCTTGATCCGTCGCTCAGGTGAGTCGCGCGTGCGTCACGCGTTGATGACGCGCTGTGCTCCAGCCTCCAATTCCACAATGCAGGGTCTGCGCCAGTGCAGTGCGTCAGCGGGGGATGCCACTCCCGCGGGGAGCGCTCTGCGCATGCGGGGATAGGCGCGTGAGGGGGAGCGGCAGCGCGGAGTGAGTGTCGGACAGTGAGTGTCGGAGCGGGCCGCAGGTAAGTGCAGGCGCGCGGGACCTGGCGGGGACGCACGTGGCTCCGCGTGGCCCGCGAGTCCTTACAATGTGTGTATATATGTATATGTAGCCAGGTCCCCCTCTGGGTTCCCCTCGGTTTTCCCCTTACCTCTGCTGCAGTTGGGGAGAGTGCGGCTAGGCAGGGAGGTTGAGCTGGGCGACCGGGTCGCTGGGAGGCTTGTGGCGCACCCGACAGCGGGGGCCACCATGTTGAATTGGTCGTGCATGCGCAATAGCACTCGCGCATGCGCAGAGTGTATTCCGAGTTGCGGTGGCCATCTTGCTCCACATCGTGCATGCGCAGGAGCTAGTATAGCGGTGGCCATTACACCAGAAACTCCACAGGGGAACTACAAGCCCCAGCAACCCCTGGGGCTGCTAGACACATGGGCTGCAGCAGCCAATTGCGCGGACAGATTCCCCTGCTTACCAAGAGATACATTTGGCTCGCTGAGGAGACCACACCAGTCAGAAGAGGGACCTCAATGGAGCAGGTTGTGTCCGGGGAGCAGTGCTTCCCTAGACTAGGCTAGTTCTCCCCCCTTAGGCCCCAGCTAGGCCCCGACTCACAGTAGGTTGTGGCTGCTACAGGGAAAGTAGCTTTGGGCATCTTTGTCTGTTTTTTGTTGTATACATTTAGCCACGCCCACTAGCACTCCTTTTGACACATATATATATTATGTGGTAATGTTAGGGGTTTCTCAGAGCTTTTAGGGTATCTGTGTGTTTGTTAACTGTGTGCAGCTGGTCTCAGCTGCTTTTGGGAGGGTAGTGGCCCCTCCCCCCCCCCAAGGTTTAAGCTTGCCCCTCCCCAATTTCCAAGTTGGCAGGTCAGTTTTATTTTGCCAGGTTACCACAGATCCAATGTGATAATTCTTCCTGTAATTATACAGGTTAATAAGAATTTTAAACCAGGGAGTGTTAGGACCTGCTATGGTCATGCCTTGAAAGTGGCAGCAGGCTTAAGACGCTTTGGCCAAAGGGTTAAACTAAATGACCCTTTTTTCAAGAGAATATATAGGTATTGCACTGTGTATTTTTGTCACATTGGAAGTAGCTTTGGGCATCTTTGTCTGTTTTTTTGTATACATTTATCCACGCCCACTAGCACTCCTTTTGACACTTATATACATATATATACATACAGCTCAACCCCGTTATAGCGCGATCCGCTATAACGCTGATCGCTTATAACCCAGTTTGAGCATGGACCCCGAATTTAAATTTTTTTTTTTACTGCACACTGCACACACTCACAGCACACCACACTACACCACACACACAGCCCCCCCTACCTTTGATGTCACAGCCCACCTTTGGGGGCATCATGGGGCTGCTGGGGGGGAAGGAACGGTGCAAGGCTGGGGGATCGGCCGAGACAGGGGAGTCGGTGCGGGGATCGGCTCAAGGCTGGGGGGGGGGAGGGCGGTGCGGAGATCAGTGTGAGGCTGAAGGGGGGGAATAGGTGGGTGGGGGGATCGGTGCGAGGCTGGAGGATAGTTGCGGGGATCCGTGGTTGGATGGTGCGGAGCTGCTGAGGGGAGTGCGGGGAATGCTGGGAGAACTACAGTGGCTGTTAGGGGACATGTAGGGCTGCCGGCACCTCACTCCACCTCCTCCCCCCTCCTCCCTCCTCCCCCCTCCTACCGATCGGGCGCGCGGAGGCCATTTAAAAAAAAATTCGAGCGACCCCAGTTATAGCGCGGTCAGATCGGATGGCCCCCGAGGACCGCGCTATAACAGAGTTGAGCTGTATATATATACAGGATGCAGTGCCATGTATTGTTGAGATGAATACAGTTTTTCTATCTACCTGTCGGTGTGCTGTTTCTGTTTTCCGGATCCACGTCTGGTAACATTTTTGTCTATATATATATATATATATTGTGACAGAAACCAGGGGTTGGTAATAAACTCCATATACAGGGCTCCCAGGATACTGAACAGTTTCTGTCCTGTCTAAGCTGAACAGGGCAGCCTCGTGGTACAGGCACTCCACTCCACAGTTTGTCTGCTGCCTGTTTTCTGTCACCTGTCATGCTGATTAGAGTTCAGGTATATAAGACCTGTTTCCTGTTTCCTCTGGGCCCCGCCCAAGAGCCTGGAAGGCTGCTGAACTGCAGAGGGTTGAGAAAGCCTCTTTCCCAAATCTCTTCATTCATTCTGTTAGTTTGTCTAAAGACTGCAAAGGTACTTATTTTGTTGGTGGAAGTGGACAAGCCACTTCCAACTCTGAGTCAGGGACATCTAAGTTTAAGTTATCGCTCAGACGAGCAGCTTTTTTGTTTGGCTTTGTTTTCTGTTTAAACTGTGGCAGTCTCAGTGCCTGGGACTGAATAAACCAGGCATAGCCTGTTTAAAGGAACAGTACGTGACGTCTCATCATTTAACCTACCCTAAAAGACCGTGTTCTAACAGTCCCGGACAGACGGCGGAGCCCCGGAGTAAGCCGTTTGTCACATATGGTGGAGAATGCGGGCAGAACACTAAAAGGTCTGGGGGTTAAAGAACTTTAAAGAAAAAAAAAAAAAAAAAAAAAAAGGTTTTTTTTTCTCTCTCTCCAAACAAGATGGAAGACGTGGTGAGTGCGCTGGTACGCAATGTCGCTGTCCAGAGAGACGCGAATGAAGCCCTGCAACAGGCGAATGCAAACCAGCAAGAGACAAACCGCTTGCTGAAAGAGGAGCAACAGCGGTTCGCTCAGGGCTTACAGCAGGAACTCGAGATCCTGAGGGAGACTATCAGTAACCTTCCACTGGCAGCGGCAGCCCCAGTTCCGAAAATGACCAGGGCAAGCCACTACCTTCAGAAGATGGGACCCTCGGATGATGTGGAAGCCTATCTTCTCACGTTTGAACGCACGGCACAGAGAGAGGGATGGCCAGAAGCTGAGTGGGCTGGTCTAATCGCACCCTTCCTAAGCGGCGAACCCCAGAAGGCTTACTTTGATCTAGAGCCAGCCGAAGCTAACGTCTATGCAAAATTGAAGTTCGAGATCCTCGCCCGCCTCGGCGTAACCACGGCTGTTCGCGCCCAAAGGTTTCACGCATGGTCCTTCACGATGGATAAAGCCACCCGAAGCCAGATGTATGACCTCATCCACCTCGCCCGGAAGTGGCTACAACCCGAGATCAACTCAGCAAGCCACATCGTGGAACGGTTGGTCATGGACCAGTTCTTGAGGAAACTTCCCTCTGCCTTATGCCATTGGGTCAGTCGGAGTGACCCCCACAATGCGGATGAGCTTGTGGCCCTCGTAGAAAGGTACAATGCAGCAGGAGAGCACCCGCAACCCACAGTCGTGGAGCAACCCCACTACCCGAGGTTCCAGGACTCTTCCAGAGACGGTAAAAGGGTACCGGGGTTAAGGGGAGCTGAAGAGCGGCGACCACCTTCACGCAGCACCAGCAACAGTGGTTCGCACACTAAGGGAAATAGCCAACATGGGGAGCCGGGAAAAGGCTCTAAGTGGGACACAGACTATGTACCTAAATGTGTAAATTGTCATGAGAGGGGCCACACAGCAAAAATCTGCCCACTAAATGATGAGCCCATGCAATGCAACAGCGTGGAACCTTATTCGCTGTTGTCCCAATGTATGGGCCCTAGCCCAGAGGACCCCTTGAATAACCATCTGTGGGCATTTGTAAAGGTTAATGGTAAGAGGGTTCGGGCACTTCTTGACTCTGGGAGTATGGTCACACTAGTGTCCGAATACCTATTGCCCATTAAGAAGAAACAGGTAAACAGTTCACAAAGAGTGGCAATTTGTTGTATACATGGGGATAATCATGAATATTCCACTGTTGATGTTTTTTTTGAAACAGAATTTGGTTCTTTAGATTTCAAGGTGGGTGTTGTACCCAAACTGGCACATGATGTGTTAATAGGGACCGACTTTCCCCATTTTCTAAAAATGTGGTCCCCAGCTCAGAATAGCGCCCAGAGTTCAATAGCAGACCATAACGAAGTGTTAGAAGAAACAAATCCTTTCCCTTTTTCAGAAATGGAGGTTGACGAGGGCCCAAATAAGAAAGGGGAAAAGGAGGAGTGCTGTGAAATTCCCTTCCCCATCACTACTTTGGTAGGGAATACCCCAAATCAAGATGTTGATCAGGCACTTACCACCCCAGTACAGGATAAGACCCTCGCTGACCTAGAGGTCAGTCCTGGGAGTTTTAAGAAGGCCCAGTGGGAGGACCCCACATTAGCGGTAGCAAGGGGAAATATACGGGACCAGAATAGTACTCATGGCCAACCAGATAGGTCACTTGCTTACCCCTACTTCGAGGTAGAGAACGACCTAGTATATCGGGTTGATAAAAGAAAATCAGTTACAACTAAACAATTGTTGGTACCACGGACATTCCGTAACGTAGTATTACACCTCGCACATAGTCATCCATTGGGGGGACACCTAGGGGTGGAAAAGACAAAAGAAAAGGTTCTCCGAAGCTTCTATTGGCCTGGGGTTCTGGCAGAAATTACAAACTATTGTTCCTCATGCCCAGAATGTCAGATCACCGCCCCGTTCAAAGCATACCGCAGCCCATTGGTACCCCTTCCCATAATAGAGGTACCATTTGACCGGATTGCTATGGATCTAGTAGGACCCCTAATAAAGTCTGCTAGGGGACATCAGCATATATTGGTAATATTAGATTATGCTACCCGATATCCGGAGGCAGTTCCCCTACGTAGCACCTCTGCTAAAAACATAGCAAAAGAGTTAGTACTTCTGTTTTCCCGGGTCGGAATTCCTAGAGATCTTATCTGACCAGGGAACACCATTTATGTCCCAAGTAACAAAAGAGCTATGTAAACTCCTAAAAATCAAGCATCTCAGAACCTCAGTCTATCATCCACAAACAGATGGTTTAGTGGAAAGGTTCAATAAAACCTTAAAGAGCATGTTACGCCGGGCGGTCGATAAGGATGGGAAAAACTGGGACTGTTTGTTACCATACCTGTTATTTGCCATTAGGGAAGTTCCCCAGTCATCCACAGGCTTCTCCCCGTTTGAACTATTGTATGGCCGACATCCAAGGGGCTTACTGGATATAGCCAAAGAAACTTGGGAACACGAGGTTACCCCTTACAGAAGTGTAATAGAGCATGTTGCCCAAATGCAGGACCGCATTGCTGCAGTCCTACCCATAGTGAGGGAACACATGGAGAAAGCTCAAGAAGCACAAAGGAATACGTATAATAAGGGTGCTAGGGTCAGAATTTTTTTTCCAGGTGATAGGGTACTAGTTCTGGTTCCCACCGTGGAGAGTAAATTCCTTGCTAAATGGCATGGGCCATATGAGGTCTTGGAAAGAGTGGGAGAAGTAAATTATAGGGTAAGGCAGCCAGGTAGGAGGAAACCTGAGCAAATTTACCATATAAACCTACTCAAGCCCTGGAAAGATAGAGAGGTCTTGTTAACCCTAGTACCCCCAGGCCCGTCAGAGAATCAAGAAACTGACCCAGAGGTTAGCATAGCTGAAACACTGTCCGTGCATCAGAAACGAGAGGTCCAGAGTTTAGTGAGAAGGAACAAAGAAATCTTCTCTACACAGCCAGGTAAAACTAACGTAATTAAACATGACATAGTCTCTGAACCGGGGGTCCGAGTTAACCTTAAACCGTACCGAATCCCAGAGGCCAAGAGAGAGGCTATAAGTTTAGAGGTTAAAAAAATGCTAAAACTAGGCGTAATTGAGGAATCCCAAAGTGGGTGGAACAGCCCTATAGTTTTAGTCCCAAAGCCAGACGGTACAACAAGGTTTTGTAATGACTACCGGAAACTAAACGCGGTGTCAAAATTTGATACTTATCCTATGCCCAGGGTGGATGAACTTGTAGAGAGACTGGGCAAAGCCCGATATCTCACAACCCTAGACCTAACAAAAGGGTACTGGCAGGTTCCCCTCACAGAAAGGGCAAAAGAAAAAACAGCCTTCTCAACCCCAGACGGCCTCTTTCAATATAAGGTGCTGCCTTTTGGCTTACATGGAGCTCCCGCCACATTCCAAAGAATGATGGATAAAATTTTAAAACCACATGTTCGGTACGCTGCCGCCTACCTGGATGATGTGGTAATCCATAGTGAAGATTGGCAGTCCCACCTTCCAAAGGTCCAAGCTGTGCTCGACGCAGTTCGGTCTGCTGGACTAACTGCTAACCCCGCTAAATGCACTATTGGTCTGGAGGAGGCCAAGTATCTGGGGTATTCTATTGGTAGAGGGTTACTCAAACCACAAACACTCAAAGTAGAGGCGATACAAAATTGGCCAAGGCCAGTCACAAAAAAACAAGTAAGGACCTTTTTGGGGTTAATTGGCTACTATAGGAGGTTTATTCCCAATTTTGCAACTAAGGCAACCCCACTAACCGACCTCACAAAAGCAAGAGGACCGCTAATAGTAAAGTGGTCCCCCGAAGCCGAACAGGCCTTTAGAAGCCTGAAAGAAGCTCTCTGTGCCCAACCAGTGTTGGTCACACCTGACTTCTCCAAAGAGTTCGTAGTCCAAACCGACGCATCTGAGGTAGGGCTGGGGGCGGTACTCTCCCAGGAGTCTCAAGGGGAGGAGCACCCCATCCTTTATTTAAGTAGGAAACTAAATCCCCAGGAGAAAAATTACTCCATAGTCGAGAAAGAGTGTCTCGCAATAAAGTGGGCTGTAGAGACACTCAAGTATTATCTGTTGGGGAGAAAGTTCCGATTGGTCACAGATCATGCACCCCTTACCTGGATGTGTCAAAATAGGGAGAAGAACGCTAGGGTGACCAGGTGGTTCCTAAGCCTACAGCCCTTTAAATTTTCTGTGGAACACAGGTCGGGGCACAAACATGGCAATGCCGACGGGTTGTCAAGGATGCACTCCCTAATATCCATGGTCGCTCACCCCTCGAGGTCTGAGCTGGGGGGGAGGATATGTGACAGAAACCAGGGGTTGGTAATAAACTCCATATACAGGGCTCCCAGGATACTGAACAGTTTCTGTCCTGTCTAAGCTGAACAGGGCAGCCTCGTGGTACAGGCACTCCATTCCACAGTTTGTCTGCTGCCTGTTTTCTGTCACCTGTTATGCTGATTAGAGTTCAGGTATATAAGACCTGTTTCCTGTTTCCTCTGGGCCCCGCCCAAGAGCCTGGAAGGCTGCTGAACTGCAGAGGGGTGAGAAAGCCTCTTTCCCAAATCTCTTCATTCATTCTGTTAGTTTGTCTAAAGACTGCAAAGGTACTTATTTTGTTGGTGGAAGTGGACAAGCCACTTCCAACTCTGAGTCAGGGACATCTAAGTTTAAGTTATCGCTCAGACGAGCAGCTTTTTTGTTTGGCTTTGTTTTCTGTTTAAACTGTGGCAGTCTCAGTGCCTGGGACTGAATAAACCAGGCATAGCCTGTTTAAAGGAACAGTACGTGACGTCTCATCATTTAACCTACCCTAAAAGACCGTGTTCTAACAGTCCCGGACAGACGGCGGAGCCCCGGAGTAAGCCGTTTGTCACAATATATATCCTATATAGGGGCGTTTGTTTTTCCCTGACTCCCCTGCGGATGGACCCCTCGATTGGAAGATCTTTACCCTTTGGACATTTTACTATCACAGTGTGGCATGGATGGTCTCATGGACTATGGTAACTGACGTGAACTGTTAACCATTGTTGATCCCATACTAACAGTCTCTTTTTGGTACTGTGCCTGGTTTGTCTTCATTATACCAACTGCATTTACGGTGTATGTATATAATATATGTATTTGACATCAGCATGTATTAGGCAATTTGGTGCATGTGTTATCTATGCTTGCTGTGTGGTTTTATATTTACTAGGGGTGGGGCCAGCTTGTAGGTTCAAGGGTTTTTTGTTAACCCCTTGTTCTACATATATTTTGTGCTTATAGGTTTTTTTCCCTTGCCTTGGGTATAAGGGTCCATCAGTATCTTCATATCTATTTAATATTTTTTGTATTTTATGTTTGATTATTTGTGCTGTTAAATAAATCATAATTTTCTTTGATATTTGTTCTGAGTATACTTGAGCGCTGAGTTGGGATGCTTTTCTTTTTCTTTTCATATATATATATATATATATATATATAACATAAAGCAATCAGTCAGCACTCTAATGTAAGGCAAAAGGCAGTTGCTAGTCCCATAGGGATCCACATATCATACGAACCAGCCCAAAGACCAGTAAAGAGACAGCAACCAACGAGGGGTAATCCAAAATAATCTGTATTGAATGAACAGATACACGAAAGCCAACGTTTCGGTCTCACAGGGAGACCTTCCTCAGGGCCGTGCAAACACCACACTAACAGTGACCCTACTTATATACCCACACCCCTAGTGCAACCAATTAAACATAACCAATCACCAGCAACCTGTCATTAGTTACCTGTTGGGCAGCTGAGCACCATATGAGAACAACCAATGCCTGGACCAGAAAGGAGCCATGTGGATCCACGAGCAGGGAAAAGCAATATTGTAATCAAAGGCAGCCAGCTCAGACATCCGCGTCTGATGTCCTAGATCCACGAGCAGGGAGATCCCTCTCGTGATCAAGGCTGCCTGCTCTGATGTCCATAGCTTGCGACTGGTGTCGGGAGCTACAGCGCGTCACCTGACTAGCCTGCGCGTCATAGGGCAAAGGGTGAGCCGGGGAGCCAATGGGAAACATCACTGCGCACTGGAAAGGCACGCAGTACCCTAATGGAGAAACCCTGGCAACCAAGGACGCCAGCACACAGTCCGCGCAGGCGCAGTAGTGAATACTGATAGAGAGGGCAGCGCTGTACCCACAGCACCAATACAAGGCAGACACTCGAGCAATAAAAGCCTGTGGCTGAAGTTAAAGCCACAAAAGGCAGTAGTGAAGGTACCAGGAGTCCCAGCTGCACCAACCAAAATAAAGAATGACAATAAAAATAACAATAAAAAATGACAATAAAAACAAGGGAGTGACAGTGTGCAAGGGAAGTGAAGCTATGGAAGGAAAGTGTCCACACGTCAAAATAAACATGCAAACATAAAAATAAACATTCAAACATGATCAATCATCAAAGCAAGTAAAAATCAATACGCAGGTTATCTTAAACAATTTACAAAAAACAGCCCAGTTTTAGCTCTTCGTTCAGTCCTCCTGGTGCCATGGTCCGCAGTTCATAGATGAGTCTGGCCTCCTGTTGTAGCAAGATCTTGCCCCTGTCACCACCATGCGTAGGAACAGGGACCTGTAGGATAGGCATGCATCTAAGCGTTGCTAAGGAGTGTCTATGTTCTTTAAAATGTCTCGCGACGGGGAGACATTTAAGATCCATGTCATCGCCACCACTCACTAGGGCTTTCCTGATCGTGGTGCGGTGCATGGCCATCCGCTCCTTCAGCATCCTCACAGTTTTTCCAATATATAGGAGTCCACAAGGGCATCTGATGTAGTATACCACCAATCTGGACTCACAATTAAGTGCATGTTGAAGTTTGATAGGAATACCACTGTGGGGATGATTGTAGCTGGGGCCCAATTGCATGAACTGGCAGTTAGTACAGCCATGACAGGCTCACATCATGAGAATATTTTTTTATCTTAGCCTAATTGGTAGGAGCGAAGGAATCGTTCTTTTTGTTTTTCTATATGTAAGGCCTATCTTTTTACCTGCAGCAAACTTCTATAGGAAGGAGCACGGTATTATGTACAGTTTCTCACTAATATTAGGCAATCCTTTTCCTTGCTGCATACTCCCATAGGGCATTTTAAATTTAGTATCTCTGAAACGTCATAGTGGTAGGTTTATTGGCTCATCTGCTTTATATAGCAGCTACTGAGCCCCTACCAATTCTCCAATTTGTGCAGGTATAATACACCCCAGTGTCAGTCTGAACATCACCCTCCATTGAATGGCAGGTGAATGTGTAAGGGTGACAGAGAGATGTATATGTGTAAGTTGTATTATATTCACACCAGCGAATTTGTGCACCCTGTTTACCTTTATAGCAAAGGTAAGTATGATACTGGCTTTAGCCAGATTTTAATTGATCTACTCACTTAAGCTCATGCTTTATTTAACCCCTTCAGGGCTTTAACACTTTTTTCACTAGTCCATAGGACAATTATTACATGTATATACAGTATAGTGTAGGTACCTGCATTAAATGGGTTGCCTTGACTTGGCATGCAGGCTTACAAATGCTTTGGCTAAAGGGTTTAACCAAACACTATTTTTCATGAGAATATTTTTTTATATATTTTTTTAATATATTTTTTTTATCTTAGCCTAATTGGTAGGAGCGCAGGAATCGTTCTTTTTGTTTTTATATATATATATATATATATATATATATATATATATATATATATACTTTTTCTTTTTTTTTCATATATATATATATATATATATATATATATATATATATATATATATATACATATATACATACAGAAAAAAAGAGTAGCGCTATCAGTGTGTTTGGTGCGTTCTAAGATAGTACAATAAAGATTTGTGTTTTTGTGTTATGTGAATCTGTGATAGTGTGAAAAATGAAATAACAATAAAATGTAATAATAAATATATAACAAAATAAGTTATATTTAAATAACAGAAAAAAAGTAAAATGAATTAAACAGTGTCCAATATGAAAATAAAAATAGAACAGACCAGTCCAATGTAAAAGATGAAAAACAAGTCCAGAAAAGTGTATTCCAGTTACTGTATGGGGAGGCAAGCTTCAATGTGATCTTGCTAGATCAAAGGAATCTACAAGAACAAAAGAGAAAGAAGCGCCAGCTCCATAGCATAATACTGTATAAATAAGACACAAATGTATTCAATTGCAAGAGAGGCTGCCAGGATATGCACTCCAAATATATAAAAAACATTCATGGGAGACAATCTGTAAATTTCCAAACCATGGAAGAGGAAAGTGCAGCCAAGGTGAAGTAAGAGCAATGTTACTGATGATGTGGGTATACAGAAAGATACTTATCAGTATAAACGTCATCCGTAAACCAGGAAGAGTGTATGTGGACACTGTAGCAGCCACACGTGGGATAGAACTGGCGATTCTGCTTGGTACAGAGTGAGAGGAGAGAGGCTATTCAATCCACATGGCTGGGGCGGCGTTCCTGTTGCTGGATACACAGAGTGTGGACATTCCTGCTGTGACGCTGAGAGTCCCTTCCTAGTGCTATGAGGGGTTTCTGTGGACACAGTTACATCACCACTGAAGTGGAAAGTACCATCCCTACCCCCTCTCATCTGATGACATCTATACTGATAAGTATCTGCCTGTATACCCACATCATCAGTAACATTGCTCTTACTTCACCTTGGCTGCACCTTCCTCTTTCATGGTCTTGGAAATTTACAGATTGTCTCCCATGAATGTTTTTTATATATTTGAAGTGAGTGCATGTCCTGGCGGCCTCTCTTGCAATTGAATAAATGTGTGTCTTATTTATACAGTATTATGCTATGGAGCTGGTGCTTCTTTCTCTTTTGTTTATATATATATATATATATATATATATTTATATATATATATATATATATATATATATATATATATATATATATATATGTAACCCTGCTTCCCCCCTTCCCCCAGACTCTACGGTGGTGTCTAGGGTGCATGAGGGCAGATTACATGCGGTGTGGTGCGTACTTGTGAGGACCAGGTGAGCCTGAGCTTCCCGCGATGTTGTGGGGGAGCCAGGACCGGGCTTCTGGGGTGGTAGCCTTCATGATCTCTTAGTGGTGCAGCGCCTCCATCTTCTATACTCCCAGGAATATGGGACAGGACCGGTATAGAAGAATCCCTTGGGTCCCAGGGTAATACTCTCCAAGTCACACACAGTCTTTGATAATAACGAATAGTCTCTTTATTTGACAGAGCAGCACTCTCCCAACGATAGTGGCTTCAAACAGCCGCAACAACAATAGTCAAGACGGGTTATTACGCCACTCGCCTTCCACCCCGATAATTCCTCCTCTCCTTCCCTCCAAGTCTCTCCTCCGGCAGGATGGTCTGGGCTAGGGCTTCAATACCCCGTGGCCCACCCCCGAGGTTAGCCTCGAGGTGGGTCTTGAATTCTCCCCAACACCCCTGGCAGCGGGGTGAGGGCATTGGTCCACCAAGTCTATACTTCTATCAGCTCTACCTATAGACGCTGAGTCTTTCTGCTCCTCTCTCTCTCTCTGATCCAGCACTCTGCGCCGGGGAGACCGCGGCCTCCTGATACTCCTCGGACCGATCTGCAGGATTATTGGGCTCACGGCATACTAACGGCAACTCCAGACTCGCGATATCACTATCTGCAAACTAACACACTCTTACTAACTCTAACTCTCCGGAGTTGGCTGCTAAATATAGAGCTAGCCCCGCCCCTCGTGGTGTCAGCAGAACCTCCCCTCTTACTCACGCCTGCAGCAGAGTCCAGGCCTGCGTCTACCACTCAGGATAGGGCTATGAAGGGGGAAAACCCATGATGATTACTGGCGCCTGATCTTAACAGGGCTTATCACAGTAGAAGGAAGATAGGTATAGCCTGGGCTATTTACAGGGGGCTATATGCCAGAACAAGAGTGGCCGCCAGGACATGAACTCGCTTCAATAGAAAAAAAAGCATTAATGGGAGACAATCTGTAAAACCGTCAGGAGCTGTGGGAGGATAATTCAGCCACACAATATAGCATAGGTGTATGTGGGTGGTGAGTAGTGGATACTTATCCATAGGTGGATGGACGGTACATCAGAGAGTCCCCTCTGTAACAGCAATGAAGGTAGTGATGCCCACAGATGATCTGTGCTCCGTTCTGCACTTTAGGTAAAGTGTCCAAGTATTTCGTATTCAGACCTCCACACTCCGTGTATCTGGTTCAAGAACACTGCCATAGCAGCCCGTCAGGAACGCCTCACTTAGCTCTGCTCCACCCGGAAGTTTCCACTGCTCCCACCACCTCGTGTAAAACACAGGCTAACAACCTCTGAACAGCTCCCTATAGGCGTAGTGACATCAGTGCGTCACGACTTTCGACACGTATCGTCACACAAGTGACTTCTTCAAGGAATGATGGGCTACTGACTGCTATGACCATATATACCCTATTCAGCAATCAAAGTAAATTGAATCAAGCTGTGACAAAGTAGCAGCTACCCATCATGTCGTGAAAAAGGTTCAACAGCAAGGGGAAAAAAACATCCTCATATAAACAATGCAATTAAAATGCATAATCCACATTTTCCCTATAACGATCGTCAATAATGACAGTTAAAAATATATATTTTTATATGCTGTTTCTCTTCTTACATATATGTGCTGGAAGATGTCATAATTTGTGGTGGATTCTGAGATCCTGCGCGATCAACATATTTCTCCCAGCCCACCCGACATTTTAAATGGAATCTACAGTACAGTATATTTGGAGATCGCAAGGACGCTGTGGGGTGCTGGAAGATGTCATAAGTCCTGGTGGATTTCTGGGATCCTGTGTGATCAACATATTTCTTCCAGTCTACTGGACATTTTAAGTGGAATATATATTCGGAGATCGCAAAGACGCTGTGGGTTACATAAAGTTTACCTGCGCACTATTCCAAAGGACCCCATGGATGAAATTAGGATCGATCATCACAGTCAACTTAAACTGACGCTTTGCGCATGCAAAGTCTTCAACAGATGCAGCATTAATGAGGAATAATGAGGATTCAGCATACTACAGCAGGTGTTATTTATCATCATCAGCAAGCATGCTGGGAAATTTATGTGGCTATAAAAGACTCTATGGTACAATTTAGTTTAAGCCACTCACCACTTGAAAAAGACCGCTCTGGTCGAAACGACGCTAAGTTTTTGGCTCATTAAATAGCATTAAGAAAAACTGCAGTGCCTTGTGTTAATCTTCTTTTTTATTGCAAGAACCAGAACAGAACATGAGGCTAGCTGACATATTTGGGTGGAGTTTTATACCCAAACTGTCTGTTAGTTATTTGCTTGTCAAACTTTTTGTTTACAGGTTAGGAGTCAGGTTATTCTTTTTTTCCCTACTGCTGCGATTTTCCCTGTTCCTTTTTATCAAGCTTCCAGTTCTACTTCAGGTACCTTCTTGTTTTTGTCTTGTTTTCCCTTTGCACTATTTCCCCCCCCCCCTGTTTTATTTAATTTCCTCCTGCTATTATTGCTATGTGCATGTATTGCTTTACAGGGCGAATTTACTGTTGTAGGAGCCCAAAGGCAAGTAAATTGCGGAGGCACCCTGTAAAAAATCAGCTTATTGATTTACATGAAATTCAATGCTCCTAACAATTTTTCTGGGTTTAACTGAAATCTTTGCACTAACATCAAAATAAAACAAAAACGTTATTAAACGTAAGAAATTCAGTTGGTTATATTTATAATGCAACAAATGTAGGAACCATACATAGAAATGGATTAAATTAAAAGAAACTGAATTGTCGCACTTTGTGAGAGGAACATTTTTCAATAATGTCTTCGAATTCGCTTTCGATGCTCAACAATGCAAGCCGAGAGCCGCTACGGCTTCATTGTTGATTTTAGTTAGCCTGTTCTTTATGATTTTCATCTTTGGAAATGACTGTTCGCCAGTACAATTGATCACCATCTGTACTAAATACAATCTCAGAGCAATTTCAACATTAGGAAATGTAGCTCTGAAATCGTGCTCAACAAGAATTTTGTAGAATTCTTCGGCAAGTTGTCAATGTAATCTTTTTTGTAGAGATTAACAATCGCAGCAAACTGCACTAATTCACTGCCGAGGCTATGCTCCAAGTCATCCTTCTATACGTTGACAAGATTGACTGCAGCAGAGATCAGAAGCATTCAGATTTTCCAGCTGACGAAGGAAGCCAAACCATTTCACAGACACTGTTATAGACACCTATTTTCTCTGTCAAGGATGTAACAAATGATCGACAACTGGAATGAAGCTGTACGGAACTTCTCTTTGGCTGACATCTAGACTTCCTGTGCTTGTCCGTAATCCAATGGATTGAGGCACACATTTCTCATTCTGTACTTTAAATGATTCGCATAGGCGCCACAATTTCCTTGGATATAAACAGTGATATACAAATTTAAAATACAAATATACATAAGATGTTACCCAACCGGATACTTCTCAACCTTTCTAGGAAATTTGCTAAGATTTCCCACAGATGCAGTTTTTCTTTGGGGTGAGAAGGGAGCGATCCAATCAGGAGCACCTCATGAAAAATAAAAAACATAAAAAACAATAATAGTGTAGTATGTTAATATAATATGGGCTAGATGCAGGTCTTGGCTCTTGAGGATTTTCTACTTACAAGATGTAATAAAAAGTAGTGCTTTTATCTGACTCAGTCAGGAGGTGTGTATGTAATTGGTCTTCTATTCCAGGGATGTTAGCATTCAAATCTCCATTCGGTTCATGCAATTGAAACAAAACAGATATAGCCCAGTAGTGCAGATGGTAAATACAAAGCGTTTATATATTGAGGAATAAGAATAGTACTCACACTAGGTACAATTATATGTACATGTAAAGGTTTCTTTAGCAAATAAATGCTCTTATTTGCGGCAGTGTTTTCTCCCAGTCTTCCTCCTATGGCAAAGTGTGTCGCCAGCGACGGCGTCTGACGTCACTTTCGGTTTCGCGGGTGGACCGCATCCGTTGGATATTGATAGCGACGCACTGGAGGAGAATCAGCCTGGGGGTTCTAGCGTCCGGCTTCTTTTCTTGGAGGCAGCTGCAGCTAGTTGGTTGGCTCTACGCGTTTCGCTGACACACAGCTTCGTCAGGAGCATTATTATGATAATGCTCCTGACGAAGCTGTATGTGTCAGCGAAACGCGTAGAGCCAACCAACTAGCTGCAGCTGCCTCCAAGAGAAGACGCCGGATGCTAGAACCCCCAGGCTGATTCTCCTCCAGTGCGTCGCTATCAATATCCAACGGATGCGGTCCACCCGCGAAACCGAAAGTGACGTCAGACGCCGTCGCTGGCGACACACTTTGCCATAGGAGGAAGACTGGGAGAAAACACTGCCGCAAATAAGAGCATTTATTTGCTAAAGAAACCTTTACATGTACATATAATTGTACCTAGTGTGAGTACTATTCTTATTCCTCAATATATAAACGCTTTGTATTTACCATCTGCACTACTGGGCTATATCTGTTTTGTTTCAATTGCATGAACCGAATGGAGATTTGAATGCTAACATCCCTGGAATAGAAGACCAATTACATACACACCTCCTGACTGAGTCAGATAAAAGCACTACTTTTTATTACATCTTGTAAGTAGAAAATCCTCAAGAGCCAAGACCTGCATCTAGCCCATATTATATTAACATACTACACTATTATTGTTTTTTATGTTTTTTATTTTTCATGAGGTGCTCCTGATTGGATCGCTCCCTTCTCACCCCAAAGAAAAACTACACATTTCTCATTCGACATCGAATTTGAACAACATAGTGTACTCTTGTTACAGTGTGCTCACCACAAACAAGGCAGGCCCGCAGAGCTGAGGTGGGAGATAGATATAACACCACGCACAGCCGCGTGAGCACGTCTGGAGTGTAGGTTGGTCAAGGCAGGCGGGTCGGAGTTGGAGAGGTACGGATTGTCGGTACTGCACCGACACACTTTATTCGAGCAAATACCCAGTATGTACCTGGCAGATACCTGGAATGCGCCGCTCTTCACCTCTGACAAGCCCTGTTGCGTTTGCCTTCCCAGCCTGGGTTCATGCCTGGCTGACGGGCGGCTAATCTGTTAAATGATAAGGATTTATTAGGCTGCAATGCTTCGCGTGTCTACCAGATGGCATAAATTCATGAATTGTAATGCAGTATATATATATATACTGTGCAGTATTGCAGCCAGCGGGAATAAAATGCTTCAATCCCTGCCTGGAAAATAACCCAATGCACTCGGGCAGAAAACAGTCACAAACCTCAATACACCCGGGTATACCCGAATTCGTGGGACTAGCCAAGCTCGAATAAAGTGTGTCGCCAGTGTATACTTGCCAAGGTCTAGGATGGGAGATGTGCAGATCGTTGTAGGTACTATTAGTCGTATAAAGAGTATGTTGCTCCGTGCTAACGTTGATACTGTAGGGAATCCCTCTTGCAGCCTTCAGTCTGGGGGGGAGGTTCCACACGTCCCCTATAAGAGTGAGCTCCCACAAGGGGGGCTCACAGACAGGAAAAACAATTGACAGACAGGCGCACTAAGGGGTATGAACACTTTAATGATAATATTGGACAGTGGGCAAGGCATCCACTGATATAAATTAAAACAGCAAAATCAGCAAGGGGAACAAATAACGTTAAAAACGGGACTGGTAAATACACCAGTAAGATCGGTCTGGAGCACCGGGTGACCACTGGATCTAGCTATGTCCTACAGGAAGGGTCCGGACCAGTCTGAGTACTTACCCTGCTAGAAGCGTGGAGACCCGCTCCCACCGGCTGCAAAAACTCCACAGGAACTGCCGCTATGTGACCTCTACGCATTTCGCACGTAGTGCTTCGTCAGGAGGTCATGTGATAGCGCTGTCCCTGGAGTTTAAATGCAGAGCAGCAGCCAATGGATCTAGCGTAATTAGGGAAAGTGGGAGCACATGTAATACCAACCAAGTACAAATGGAGTTTCATGCAGCATGTATAAATGATTAACTACTTAAAAACACATTCTAAATTGGAATAATGATGGATGAGTCCCAAGTTTAACTCTGAGTTGACCTATTGCCCTCAGATATAATAACCATTTCCAAAAGTATACCAACATAACCATATTAGATAAAACCATATATACACATATATTTAAAAGTTAAAAAGTTGTGAACAATTTTAAGAAAAACATATGTTATTATTAAATTTAAAAAAACATATATAATTATTGGATTTTAAAACATGTTATCTAAAAATATGATAAAACACATAAAGAAACCCCATGTAGTCACCTGATAATTCATTCTTTTAGGAAGGGAACCAATTCTATATAGTCATTTAAACCATGTGGGAATCTCGTTTGCATGGTATAGATCCACAATTTCTCCCTTCTACTTAGGCGTAAATCTCTATTGCCTAAGCGTTGATTAGCGGTGATTACTTCAATGCCCATAAAGGAGATGCCACTCGGGTCACACTGATGACTATCATGAAAGTGTTTTAAAAGGTGGATTAGGGGCATATGTTTATCAATTAATTTTTGCACATTTTTAATGTTCCTCATATGTTCCATTACCCGCACCTTCATACACCGTTTTGTTTTGCCGATGTACTGTAACCCACATTTGCACTGTAATACGTACACCACATAAACTGTGGAACAATTAATAAAATGGTTGATTTTAAAGCTCCGTTTTGTGGTAAAAGAGACAACCTCTTTCTTGTTCATTAGGTTGGTACATATCTTAGATTTACTACATTTATAGTTGCCCTTCAGATCTAGATAGGATCTTAATGTGCCCTTTTGACAAGAAACAGACTTTAATTGACTAGGGGCTATTAATCCTTTTAGATTTTGAGCTTTTTTGTATAAAATCTTTGGTTTTAACGACATTCCGACACTCAACACAGGGTCTAGAGATAGAACCCTCCAGTGCTTAGCAATGTCCGATTGTATGGCCTTGTGTTTATCATTAAATTGTGTAATAAACACTGGAAATTTGTTACTATGTGTTGGGTCATCATGTCTTACTCCCTCTGTTGTTAGTACGAGCTCGGCCCTAGCCACTGGATTCTGATTGGCAGGCCCCTTTCTAAAGTCAAGCCTCTTGTTTCTTTTTTTCTTATTTTTTAATAAGTTTGTCCTTTTGACAAGATTGACTTTGTCAATGGCACAGTCAATCAGGTGTTTATCATAGCCTTTCTGAATAAATCTTTCCTTCAGAAAGAGTACCTGATCTTGAAATTGCTTGTCATTAGTGCAATTTCTCTTGAGGCGTGCAAATTGATTGAAAGGATATTTACAATCCAGGGTTTAAAATGGCAACTGGAGGGATGTATGTAAGAATTCACATTAGTATCCTTGAAATATGTTTTTGTACAGATTAACTCTGATTCAATGGTAATTTCAAGGTCCAAATAGTGCACTGATGTTTCACTATTTTCCCCACTAAAAAAGAGGTTACACGTATTTATATTTAACTGTGCAATAAACTCTAAAAGAGAGGCTTCAGTACCATCCCAAATATTGAGGATATCATCTATATATCTCCTCCACATGATTAACTGTGGAGGAGATATCTCAGTAATAGTGAGCCTCTCCCACCACCCCATATATAGGTTTGCAAACGATGGAGCAAACTTGGTACCCATTGCGGTACCAAGTATCTGCAATAAAATTCAGATTCGAACAAAAAATAGTTGTGAGTTAATATACACTCTATGGAGCATAACAAAAAATCAATTTGTGTTTGTTTTATCAAATTGCATGTCTCCAAAAAAGTACCTGACCGCCATACATCCCGCCTGATGTGGTATACATGTGTACAATGATTGTACATCCAGCGTGGCCAATCTGTATCCAGTTTTCCACTTGGTTTGTTGTAATAATTTAATAACCGCAGTGGTGTCTTTAAGGTATGACGGTAACTCAGTAACTAAAGGCTGTAAATAAAAATCCAAATACTGGGATAAATTCGATATCATTGAATTTATGCCCGATATAATGGGGCGTCCAGGAGGATTCAAAACAGATTTGTGAATCTTGGGTAGATGGTAATATATGGGAATGGTGGGTGATGAAATGTAAATGAACTCATATTCCGATTTTTTCAATATGCCCTGGTCAAGGGCCTCATCAAGTAGTACCTTAAGTGATAGGAGGAACTCTCCTGTGGGATCCTTTTTCAATTTTTTATATGATTTGGGATCCAACAGGAGTCTCTCTATCCTCTTTGATAAAGCGAGGAGTGACGCGCGAAACGCGTAAGAGTTGTTTTTTTCGGCTGCTATGTGCCAATAAAGCTATTTACCAGTAAAGAGCCCCGGTCTGCAATATTTCTTCTCGGGAGCAGATGCACCGCCTGAGTTCTTCTCCTATCTTCTATCCAAGAGACAAGACAAGACTGGACTGAAGGCGATGAGAACAGCATAACAAAAACTATGCTCAGCCGATGAGTGATGGGAGAGGTGAGCAAATATAGCAGAACAGCACCAATGGGAAGCCTGCAGGCAGGGGAGTTACCGGCAACAAATGTTGTGATAGGCGGAGGAGGAGTACAGCGCAAGTGTGGGTTGATGAGCAGCAGCCAGTTTTTTTTTGGATGTGTGCGCACGCCGCGCGCCCGTGACATCACACCCCGGGTAGATTCCAGGAGCGGAGCCAGTGGGGCTGGAGATAGAATTGACGCTGGAATTGTGCGCACGCCTAGGCGGGCGGGTAGCCGCCGCAGCACCACAGGAGGTGATATGGGCAGAAGGCCCGCAGTAACGATTGACCACAGGCTGCGGTGAGTTGTTGTTCCGCCGACGGATTCTTACAGTATCCCCCCCCTCAGGAGTGACCTCCGGGCCTCTCTAGGAGGGCTTGTGGGGATATTTGGCATGGAAGAGCCGGACAAGCCTTGGAGCGTGAAGACGGTGGTGGGGAACCCAGGATCATTCCTCTGGTCTGAAACCCTTCCAGTGCACAAGGTACTGGACTGATCCCCTAGAAATCCTGGAGTTTTAGATAGACTGGAGCTCGTACTCTTTTTGCCCCTGTACGAGGAGAGGTGGAGGAAGAGAGGAAGAATCCGGAAAGCGGGGGCTCTGTAAAGTGGGTTTCAAAAGAGATACATGAAAAACAGAAGGGATTTTCAAAGATGGTGGGAGATGCAGGCGATATCCCACAGGGTTGATTCTCTCCAATATGGAGTAGGGGCCAAGGAACTGGGTGCCAGTTTGAGTGTGGGAATCTTGAGCCGAATATTTTTGGAGGATAACCACACCCTGTCTCCTTGGTTGAGTTCCGGGGCCTGCGGCGGTGACGGTCTGCCTGAAGCTTTTTTCTATAGGTTGCAGTCTTGAGGTTCTCCTGGATTATTTTTCAGGACTCTTGTAGAAGTAGAATTCTGTTATCTGCTGCTGGTACCGCTGAAGAAGTTGTGTTTATCGGAAGTCGAGAGGGATGAAATACATAGTTTATGAAAAAGGGCGACTCTTGGGTGGATTCGTTCATTTCACTCAAACTACTAGGCACATACAACTTTGTGTCTGCCAGAGACAATATTTTGGTCAGAATGTGAAGGAAGTACCATGAAAAAGACATATATTTGTTGGAAAAACTCAAAGAAATGATCAGTTGCAGGGCAAGTATTGTCCACCATCTTCCTTACTAAATGAAGGGAATTACCACAACATGGCGTAATAAGTTACCAGCTATTTTTTTGCCACTCATATATGCAACATTATCATATCATTGTCTATGACAGTCACTGATATCAATGTTGTGACAACCAAAGAACTGTAACGGTGCTCACCAAAAAAAAAGACAGGACCGCAAGGCTGAGGTGGGGATGTGTGAATATACCGACCAACAACCGCAAAACCGCGTCCGAATTTTTAGAGTCGTAGTCGTGTAGGCGGGTCAGGGTAGGAGAGGTTTGGATGGTCGTGATACTCGCAGTGGTCTGGGGTTGGAGAAGTCGGATGGTCGTAGTGTGTAGTTTGGGTCCAGGAATATAGAAGGTCTAAGTCCAAATATAAGCCGAGGTCAAGGGTCAGAGAAGGCAGAGGTCCAGGAACAAGCAAGGTTCAGGTACAATGAAAAGGCAGGAGGCAGGAATTCCAAGACAAAGTAAACAGGTTGCTTGAGGCAAGCACAGGTTACAACACTAAGGTTATGCTCAGCCAACTTGGAGGGGGACTGGCTGAGCATATTAAGGAGGAGCAGCCAATAGCAAGGCTGCACCAGGCCGAGAGCACTGGGTAGAATAATTGGAGATAGAGTTAACCCTTTGCGTGCCCCTGGTGATGCGATGCCAGCGCGTAGGTGCGCGAGTGCGAGCGAGCTTCTCTGTGGCATCACGGGGGTGGGGCCTAAGCGTGACTTCACGCCTGGGCGCACAGCGCCTGTGCACAACCTCAGTGCAAGACGTGTCACCTGTCTTGTCACGGGGTGCATCATGGGGTGGGACCGAAGCCCAATCCTTACAATACCCCCCCCTTCAGGGGCGACCTCCGGGCATCCCAGGGATTGGAGGTAAACTTGTGGTGTAAGGCCCGAACGAGCCTTGGGGCATGAAGTTGGTCCCAGGGGATCCAGGAGCACTCCTCAGGACCAAAGCCCCTCCAATGGACCAGGTATTGGAGTTTTGCTTTGGTTAACCTGGAGTTCAGGACGGTCTGGACCTCAAATTTCTCTTGGCTTTCAACCTGGAGAGGCTCAGGAGGAGACGTCGAAGCACGGAACTGGGCATCCTGGATGAAGGGCTTGAGTAGGGAAGTATGGAAGACCAAAGGAATCCTCATCGATGCTGGCAACTGCAGCTGGTAGGCCCACGGATTGACCTTCTCGATAACGGGAAATGGTCCAATAAACCTGGGTGCCAATTTTGCAGAAGGAACCTTCAGCCGAATATTTTTCCTGGACAGCCATACCTGTTGCCCAGGAATGTATGTTGGTGTCTCGCAACGATGTCGGTCAGCCTGTTTCTTCTGCAACAAGACTGCCTTTCTGAGATTTTGTTGAATCCTTTCCCAAGAGGCTTGCAGATGCAGAATCCTATAATCTGCTGCTGGTACCCCAGATCTAGGTCCTGCAGTAGGGAGAGCCAAGGGATGGAAGCCAAAGTTGGTAAAGAACGGTGAGTCTTGGGTCGACTCATTACGGAGATTATTGTGGGAGAATTCGACCCAAGGCAAGAGATCAGTGCAGTTGTCCTGGATATCCAAAATGAAGCAGCGGATGACCTGTTTAAGTGATTGGTTGGTCTGCTCCGTCTGACCATTAGTCTGAGGATGATAGCCGGAAGAAAAATGAAGAGAACTCCCTAGTTGTTTGCAGAAGGCCCGCCAAAATTTAGATATAAATTGAGTTCCTCGATCCGACACAATAACTTGGGGAACCCCATGAAGACAGAAGACCTCCTTGACGAAAATTTCCGATAATTTGAGGGCGTTTGGTAAACCCTTGATGGGAATGAAATGGGCCTTCTTAGAAACCTGGTTGACCACCGCCAGAATGGTATTCTTTCCTTTGGAAATGGGTAATTCCATAATGAAATCCATGGAAAGATGCATCATGGGCGCTCCGGGATCGGGAGGGGTTGCAGTAACCCTGATGGCCTGTTACGGAGAGTCTTGTTTTGGGCATGTTGGACATGCGGGGACAAATTCCTTTATGTCCTTGCATATCCCTGGCCACCAAAAGGTCCGTTCCAGGAGGTTGATTGTTCTCCTTGTACCTGGGTGTCTGGAGCTTTTAGATGAGTGACCCCATTCCAGCACCTGTCTGCGATATGCTGGTGCGGTGTAGAGGCGTCGATCTGGAACCTTGAGACCCTCCAGAATATCAGACTTGCCTAGTGTGATGTCTTCTAAAGTGTCAGAAGTGTTGGCGGAGATTATACAAGATGGGGGAAGTATGGTTTCTTCTCAGACCTCAACCTTGTCTTCCACGAGAAATTGGTGAGAGAGAGCATCTGCCTTCACATTCTTTAACCCTGGTAAATACGAAATAATGAAATTGAAGCAAGAAAAAAAGATTGTCATCAGGCTTGTCGCAACCCTAGGCGACGTGCACCTTCAATGTAGAGAAGATTCTTATGGTTCGTCATAATAGTAACAGGCTTTTTAGTTCCCTCGTGCAAATGTCTCTATTCCTCCAAGGCCATTTTGATGGCCAATATTTCCCAGTTGCCAACATCATAGTTCTGTTCGGCGGGCAAGAACTTCTTGGAAAAGAAGGCACAAGGGTGTAATTTGGCTTGGGACAGCACTGCTCCGGCTCCGATATCAGAAGCGTCCATCTCAAGGGTAAAGGGTAACCCTGGATCAGGATGCACGAGCACAGGGGCTGATACAAAGGCTGTTTTCATCTTCTCGAAAGCATGGATGTCTGCAGGAGGCCACACCGCTGGGTCGGCTCCTTTCTGCGTCAAAGCAGTAAAGGGCGCTACTACTGCCGAAAAGTTCTGTATGAACCTCCGGTAGTAATTGGAGAAGCTTAGGAACCATTGTATGGCTTTCAGGGTTGTGGGAAGAGGCCAATTTACCCTCTTTCACTTTGGCTGGGTCTATGGCCAGGCCTGTGTCAGAGATGATGTAGCCTAGAAAGGATTTGGAGTACCTGTTTGACATGGCCAGGATGCTCGTGTGCAGTCTTGGAGAAGATTAGTATATCATCTAAATAGACAATGATGTATTGATCGAGAAGATACCTGAAAACTTTTGACAAAATCCTGGAAAAAAACGGGGACGTTACAAAGTCCGAATGGCATGACAACATATTCGGAATGTCCGTCCCGGGTGTTAAACGCTGTTTTCCACTCATCACCCTGTCGAATTCTTACTAGGTTGTAAGCTTTTCGTAAGTCTAGTTGGGGGAAAATGGTGGAACCCTGGAGTCTGTCGAAAAGTTCGGCAATTAAAGGTAAAGTGTACCGGTTCTTGATTGTGATCTTATTAAGACCCCGATAATCAATGCACGGTATGAGAGATCCATCTTTTTCCTTAACAGAGAAAAAAACTGTACCTGCAGGGGACGAGGACTTCCGGATAAAACCTCCTTTGTAGATTTTCTTGGATGTATTCTTTCATGGCTTTTGTCTCTGGAAGTGCAGTGGGTAGGAACATCCTGGGAGGGAAGGCAGATAGAGTTCGCAGTGTGATTCTTCTGGCACTCACTGGAACTTTGGCGTTTCCTGACTTATGGGGACAGGAGGTTACCTGATGTCCGACATTATCGCAATAGAGACAGAGTCTGGCATTACGTCTGCGTTGTTTTTCACCGGGCAAATGTTTGTTGCCTCTGAGTTGCATGGGTTCTTCCAGGTCCATGAAAGGAGGTTTAAAGGGTCCTATGTAAAGGTCGTGGAGAAATTGCATATCTTGCTTACGACGATCTCTTTCGGCCTTTCTCTCCTGTAGCCTCAAATCCACTTGGATGCATAGGCCGATGAGTTCCTCTAGTTCTGTGTGGTGTTCCAATGCGGCAAGTTGATCCTTAAGGTTCTCGGACAGGCCTTGTCAGAATGCCACCGCTAACGCCTCATCGTTCCACCCGGTCTCTGTGGCTATGGTACGAAATTCGACTGTATACTGGGCCATGGGACAACTGCCTTGGGATATATGGAAGAGAGATGAAGCAGCTGTTACCTTGCATCCAGGTGTGTCGAATACTCTGCGGAATTCTTTGGTGAAGCGGCCTATGTCGCAGGTGAGGTCCGGCCTTTGTGCCCAGATGAGTGAAGCCCACGCCAAGGCATCATCAATGAGCAGGGAGATGATATAGGCCACCTTGGATTGCTGGGACAAAAAATGGGAGGGCATCAATTTGAACTGTATAAAACATTGATTTAGAAACCCGCGGCAACCAAGCGGTTCACCGCCATAGCGATTGTGTGTAGGAAGTCAGGGTTCAGAGGCTGCGTTCATGGGGCTGCGGGAGCAGGCACCGTTGAGGGAACAGAATCAACAGATTGTTGGGGGGGGGGGGGCTGGTATTAACCCGGCGGTCTTGGTACACGTTGGCACCAATGACAAAGTTAGAGAAAGATAGAGGGTCCTAAAAAATGATTACAGGGATCTAGGCCAAAAGCTTAAGCAAGGACCTCCAAGGTAGTATTTTCTGAAATACTACCAGTGCCATGCGCTACCGCAGGGAGACAGTCAGAGATCAGGGAGGTTAATGCATGGCAAAGAAAGTGGTGCAGGAAGGAGGGGTTTGGATTTTTAGAGCACTAGGACTCCTTTTCTGAGAGGTGCCATCTATATTCTAGGGACGGATTGCACCTCAATGAAGAGGGATCTTCTATGCTAGGGGGGAGAATGCTAAAAAGGTTGGAGGAGATTTTAAACTAGGATGGAGGGGGGAGGGGAATGAAACATAACGAACTAAATGGAATAGATGAGGATACAAGGTGGTATGGAGGTAGAATGGGGGCAAGTGCAAGTTTGACAAGCAGTGAGATACCCATAGTAAATAGAGATAATACTAGAAAACTTCTAAAGACTAAACCAAGTGGGAGCAGAAAGGAAGGAGCAGATAAGATAATAGTACAGGCTGAAAAAAACTTAAATGCATGCTTGCTAATGCAAGAAGCCTGACAGATAAAATGGGGGAGCTTGAATTAATAGCTGCAAGGGAGCAGTATGATATCATAGGCATTACTGAAACATGGTGGGATGAAACTCATGACTGGACAGTTAATTTAAAGGGGTATTCTCTTTTTCGGAAGGATCGAACAAATAGAAGGGGAGGTGGAGTATGTCTATATGTTAATATGGCACAGCTACTGTGAGCTCTAAAACAGAAGAGTCCAGAAGGTAATATAGTATTGTGTGGGACAGCTGAGGTAAGCAGCAAGGAGAGTTCAATACGGTGGTGTTGTATGAAATTCGCTGTGGAAGGAGTCTGTGGACAGTGAGCAGACTGACAAGGAGTTCCAATGGAAAAACGCTACCTGGGAAAATACTGTGATCGAGGGACAGTATGCATACCTCGATCGTTCCCTCCTGTAGCACTCCTGGGTCTGTGTAGGCTTGTCCTGTTGGCAGCAGGGACGCGATGGTTTGTCTGTTTTAGAGCTCACAGTAGCTGTGCCATAATAACATTTCGAATATTTGCTACCTATTTGCTCACAGAGAGAATGCACCCCTACAAATCATTACATTATTTACTCAATGTAGTGTTTCAGCTCACCCACACTTCTTTTTTGTTTTTTTCATGTTTTTACAAGATTTTTCTAAATAAAGATTTTTTAGGATTTTTTCTTGACTACTTATCAACTCTATTAGATATTTTTCTGTGCTTTGGAAAACTGGACTTTTAAACTACTGGTCTTTTTTTGACAACAGCTGGTTCAATTCATTTACATTGTCATACAAAGGACTGACACACTGAGAACTTATTTTTTATACTATTCCCACCAAACGACCTAATGGATTCAGAAACAGAGACTGATACCACAAATGTGTCTACACCCAAGACACACTTTGCATTTAATTACAAAACAAAGAGCCAATATAGGGGGACAACAAGCCAAAAAGAGACGACAATAAATATTGATGACACTAATGTGATTAACTTGTCTAAACATGTGCTCACTACATCAGAGCTACAAGTCCTTGATCTAGGTCTAACTTTTTCACCAGACAAAGATTTTGACCTTTTTTCCACCACTGTGGATTTATTTAAATTTGTCAGAAAACTTTCATTAAAAAGATTTTTTAAGCAAAAAGAAACCAGACAAGAGACACATACATTAACATCTATGTTGGATGATAACCAAGATAAAGTCACTTTTGTTAGATTATTTGATATTAACAATCAATTCACCTTTAAAGAACATTGTCTTCTTAATGACATGATGGGACTCCTAGAGGAGAACATACTGCCTGACAATCCCGATCTGAACTTCCTAGGAAGGAAGCCATCAGGTTTACACAACAAATCCAAATTTATTCCAGAAAGCACTAGAGGTTCAGCTATTGAATTATTCAGTAAGGCAGTACAGAGAGACTTGCTCCTATTGTCCAAGGGCATACAATTCACTAAACGACCTACCAATAGAGACAACATTGGCCCTGAACTTAGACACGCGCTAGTTACCCTCCAAAACAACGACAACATTGTCGTCAAGAAAGCAGATAAGGGGGACGCAGTTGTTGTCCAAGATTATGTAAGTTATCAGTCTGAAGCTTTCAGACAATTAAATGATAAAACATTTTATGAAATTTTGCCCTCTGACCCTACGAGCAGGTTCACATTGGAACTTAATGAGTTGTTAGAAGTTGGGAAAGATCTCTGTCTACTATCCCCTAAGGAGTTGGCCTATCTGCACTGCCCTCATCCAATTATACCCGTTTTCCATCACCTACCTAAGGTACACAAATCACTAATTGCACCACCTGGGCGTCCTATTGTTTCGAGTATAGGTGCACTTGGTGAACATTTATCTATTTACATTGATTTTTACTTACAACCGATTGTACACACTTTACCTTCCCACCTATTGGACACATCACATCTTCTCACATTGTTTCAAGATTATCACTGGTCTTCTGAATATCTATGGGTCACTTTAGATGTTTCATCCTTTATTCTATTATTGCCCACACTCAAGGTATTGCAGCAACTAGACACTTTTTAGATTTAGATCCGTCACTATCACCTCTACGAGGATTTCCACGTGAGAGCGATTGAACTAACGAATCGCTTTCTCACTAGAGGATATGACAAAACTACTTTACAGGAAGCATATCAGAATGCCTTACAACAGAATAGAGTAGACATGATACGCAGATCATCAGAAAATATTAACATGAACCATTCCACTACTTCAGCATTCAGAAATACCAATAGTGCTAATATGGATACTCCATATTTTATTACCAAATTCAGCAGACAAAGTGAAGCTATTCGTAATATTGTCAATCGACATTGGTCTATATTGACTATCGATCCCTTACTCAGAAGTGTGACCACCACGAGACCCAGATTTGTGTTTCAAAAATCACAAACAATAGGAAACATAGTAGCTCCAAGTGTTATTACTAAAAATAGGACTACTCCTAAGAAAACATTTTTTCCTAATCTGGTAGGATGCTTCGCTTGTGGACGCTGTAAAATCTGTAAACATGTTCTCAAATCCTCAGTCTTTACTAACATAGATAATACTAGATCTTACAATATTTCTATGTTTCTAAACTGTAGGACAGAATATGTTATTTACATGTTGATCTGTGGTTGTCAAAGGAAATATGTAGGCCTCACGACACGTATGTTCAAAATGAGAATATTAGAACATATGCGGAATATTCTCAACAAAGATCAAACACACCCTGTATCAAAACACTTCAGCACCTGCCAGGATGGGTCTCTCAATAAATTTAAATGTGTAGCCATTGAACATGTTCCGATACACTACAGAGGCGGTGACAGAATTAACACACTATACCGCAGAGAGGCCCATTGGATTTTTACACTTGATACACTATTTCCAAAAGGGTTGAATACTGAGTGGGACCTTAAATATTTCCTTTGAGATAACGCTACATAACCACAGTCAGATAACAGATTTTAAAATAATTATATGGTCTATATCTGTTTTATTGTGTATTCTCTCTGAACAACTCACATTACCAATACCATCATGTCAAATATGAATTAAGGTTATTACACTACTGTCATTTTCATAGAGACATTCATGTACAATGGCTTCAATATTATGTCAATCTACTTCACTTGTTTAATATATTGTTCAATTTGATGATCTTTGGCTATGATTTCTTAGTCAGTATATATACATATATTTTCTATTATGTCATGTCCTTTTTAAAAACCATTATAGTTGAGTCATTTAGTGCAGTTAACTTAGGATCTAGGCATTTTTTCCTTTAATCCTTTGTGGAGCTGATAAATTAATCATTAACTATTATTGTCTATTAGCTTACCTAATTGATCTCCTGATGTCATGCATTCATCCTGTGTTTCTGCACTGAGATTACATCACTCCATTGTCTATGACACTATATGGTTAAGGTTTTAGCAATCAATGTAATGAAGATCTGTTTCAGCTGTATGTTAATTGCATTGAAGGGGCTATATATTTGAGATTTGTTCACAGTCCCCACTATCCCCCTTGAGAAAGGGCTCTAAGGAACCTGAAACGCGTAGGGAGTTTGCATGTATTAGTTTTTTGTTTGTCCTATTTTCCTTTTTTATGTAGTCTTAATAAACGGTTTTAGTTCCAGCAGTTGGTGAGCTGATGGTGTTTTTTTGGGACTCAGCGATTCGTTTTTTCCAATCTACATTACCTTGTCTATATGTTAAACCAGATCTAAAACCTATTATAAGGGATGATGTCTATGAAGGGAATGATGAAAATGTAGAGACCTTGTGGATAGAAATTAGCAGTGGAGGTAAAAGTATAAAAAAAATGTTTGTGGGAATATGCTATAAACCACCAAATATCTGTGAGATTGAGGAAGCTAAAATACATTTGCAAATGGAGAAGGCATCAAAACTGGGTCATGTTTGCATAATGGGGGATTTTAATAATCCAGACATAGACTGGGGCAATGAGATTAGCGTTACAACAAAAGGAAACAGGTTTTTGGGGGTGCTTAAAGATAATTATATGACCCAAATTATTGAGGAACCAACCAGGAGAGGGGCAGTTCTGGATTTGGTCATATCAAACAATGTAGAAGTAATAACAAATATTCAAGTACTGGAACATTTGGGTAACAGTGATCATAACATGGTCTCATTTGAAATAAATTATCAAAAAACAGATTACTTGGGTTCAACAAAAACCTTAAACTTAAGAAAGGCAGATTTTAATAAACTGAGGTCTAATCTAGTAGTAATACAATAGGATGATGGTTTTGCAGGGAAAAATGTAGAAGATAAATGGGCAGTCTTTAAAACATTGTTAGAAAAGCACACATATCAGTTATAAGTTATAAGTATAGCCTGGCCTTCAGCAGCTATTGCTAATTCTGGGCCTTTCCTCTGTCAGTCCTGTTAGAACAGGCAGTGGAAAGGTTAATTCCTTCAGTTGGCCTGTTTGTGAGTTTCAGCTCTGAAGTATTGTAGCAATATTCAGAGGCGGGCCTAAGCAACATTTGAATGTGTTAATCCAAAGGGTGGATATGGGTTGGAACACCCCCTAATGTGTGTGTATGAGCCAATCGGTATCCAGCTTTGAGTTGTAATGATTCAAAGCTAGAAACACTCCCTGAGGATATTCAAATTGAGACATATTCCCAAATTGAGTTAGTGATCAGGAGTCTAGAGAGAGAGAGCTGAGAGAGATAGGAGCTAAGAAGAGGTCTCCCCCTCTTGCCCCACCTGGGTAAGGAGGGGGGGAATTCCAGCTGCCATGAGCAGAGAGGCAGAGATTACACCATGCCTGTGATATCATGCTGTATGCTGTCTGCACACCTATGCTGAATAAAGATCCACAGAAAAGAAGCTGCTGTGTGTGTCCCTGTTCCTGTGTATGGAGAATGGAGTGTCAGTGGGGGTCTCTCCTCTGGAGACCCCAGGGGATCCCTACTGGCTGGAGGCACTGCACCACCCAGAGAGAGCAAGGTAACCTGTCCCACACCACCTCCTGTCCCTGTCCTGGTTCTCCCCACAACACCGCGGAGCCCTCAGCCCTCCTGTTTACCAGCAGGTCACAGCACCCAGACCACTCAGAGTGACCAGAAGGAGTGTACCCCCCAATCTCATGTCGGGTGGGGTACCATAGAAGGGTTACAATTGGAGGCACTGCTGAGATACCTGTCAACAGGACAGGCTTTTGCTAGGCACACGCTAGGAAACAGAGAGAGTGTCTGCTGCCAGTTTGTGCTGCGTGGGATGGAGCCAGGGGTAGTCGGGGAGCTGCTGGAGCTGCAGCCCGCACAGACGCCTTGGGATCCGTAAGGGGTTAGTGAGTCTGGAGCAGGGGGCTATTGCTGTTCTAGTTGCCTTGAGGTAGCGCTAGCGGGGGACGCCTGAAGGGGTAAACTGGTAACTTAGGGCAGGAATTCTGGAAGGGTCCACACTAGGCTAGCCAACAGTAGGTCGACGCCCAAAGTACTGCATGGAAGAGCCAGAGTACTCTAGTCTCCATTCCAGACCACTTACCAAGGAGCACAGACTGCAGGAAAGCGTTACAGTAGACACAGAAAGAGTGAGCCTAGCCTGAGGTAGTGCAAACACGAGTCAGATCTACATTAGGTACACAAGGTGGTGCACAAGGCATTTTATTGCATCGGTGTGGCAGCTGCCCCGCAGAGAGGAGCTCCATGTGTGATAACAGAAATTATAACAGAGAAAAGAATGGCGACCGCAAGAATGGAGGCTCTCTCAAGCAGTGAGTCACACCAAAGATGGCGGCTCCCGCCAAGTCGGGAGAGCACCAGGACTGTGCAAGAAATTGTTGCAGAGTATTGTCCGGGTTGGGTGCGAAAACCTGAACCCCGCCCCTGCACTGTGAGTAGTTCAGCACAGAGTCAGACCCACTCCTTGGTAGAAAGTGCCCCTCCTCTAGAGAGAACCGTCAGAATGGAGGATCTGCAGAGCGCAGAAGGTCCAGGAAGGCGGGTAAACGAGGAACATGCCTATGACCTGTGCGTGGAAGAAGAACAAGCTACAGAAGAGACTTCTGTGAGCCTGTTGGAGACTGGCGTGACAGCCGTGGCTGCGCCGGGTTTGTCCTGTCTATGCTCTCGGGAAAGTACCCTCGAGACTAGTGAGGACGACAGTGTTGCTAGATGGGAGGAACGAAATGGACTTTGTTATCATTCAATATACAAACAGCCAAACGCTACCTCAAATGTGAGGAAGAAAGACAGTACTAACCAAAATGGCGGTTCCCGCGTTCCCGGGACACCGCGTGGGCCAGCTGCAGAAAGTCTTGCAACTTTGCAGTTTGCTAATTGTTGGCCAGGATTGGCGCCAACGAGAAAACTCCACCCTGTTGGGGAGTTTGGCGCGAAAGCTGGAGCCGCGCCCTCAGGGACTGTGCTGGGTCAGCCTACAAGTCTACGAGACCCTCCTCTAGAGTCCACCAGGGGGAGTGAGCACATTGAACTGCCAGTAGCAACTTCTGTTCCCCCTAAGAAAGAAACAGAATGCAGCAAACCACAACCTCAGCTACAAGGGGCATGGCGGGCCAACAGAGTGACTTACCCCTTTCTTTTGTGCCCGTGTATACATAAAGTGAGGAGGGGTGATAGGATCTTTGCCTGTTATTCATTGCCTAAAGGATTCCGGGAAGTATCCAATGACGGAATCACCAGCTTGAGGTGTGAGGACTCTGATTATGTATCTCTGGGAAAAGAACTTGTTTGGGGAGCTACTTTCTTTGCAAAAGGAGCAATCCAGCTTGTGTCTAGCCCTTATCTGCCTAAGCGTGAGGAGTTCCAAGCTCCGATGACAGAGACAGCTCCAGATCCGGTTCCAATACCGGAACCCCAGATGATGGAACCATTCCTGATGGAATCAACGAAGGGTAAGGTGACTGGCCAGGGAGAAGGGGGATCGCTACCACTGGTACCGCCGGAGCAGGACCGCTTCAGGCCGATGGCCACCAGCGAATGCGAAGCGCCCCGACGCTGTTCCCCTGCGGAGATGTCCCTACCCCCATCCTGTACTACTGAAGACAGTAGTCAACCAGCTGTGGTGATGCGCCAGCCGGCGGACCACACAAGTGAAGCTGAAGATAAAGGGACATTTATCCCATCGGCTGCGGACCCTGATGTAGGCCCATGTGCCCTACAACAGCCAGTCCGGCCTACCACAGAGGAACCCATCGCAAGCCAGCGGAGTGGTGAGGAACCTCCTAACCCCCCACAGGCGCCGGTGGTGGCAACGGCGGAGAAAGGCCTAGCCCAGGCCCGGACGGAGCAGAGAGCAGAACCATCACTTCCGGCGGCGGATGTCGTTCTGGAGGAAGAGGTTCCGGTTGGGAACCCAACGCAAGATGGCGGCGAGTCCAGCGAGATGGCCGTGTCCTCGTGGCTAAGCAGCTGTACCAGGTCGCCTGGGTCCGGGAGGAGACAGCAGGCACTGCGGAAGCCTGGGAGTAAGGAGGCGAGTGAACCAGAGTGCCAGTCCGATGGTACTGGGCAAGGTAGCGAGAAGTTGCGGGTCGTAGCCCAGCGTATGCCGGCGGTGTTTCCCTATGCCCAACCCCAGGCCATAGTTAAAACCCCTGCCCCTGTCACTTTTTCCTATGGGTCCCAGTCTAGCCAAGGGTTGTCTGGGGAGTCCCGAGCCACTTTTGAAGAATGGACTGGGGAAAATCTGGACTGGGGTGACTGTTTTACCTCTGATGAGGGATCGGGGAGGAAAATGGCTATGCAAAGAATGTTATACAGCCCTAATGATGACAATCGTACTGTTGGGGTGGGATGTGATTCTAAGAGCATTGGGTCAAACTTTGGGTCTCCAGGAACATTGGGAGTTTCATGTGGGGATTTGGGTAATGTTGCTCATATGGTGCCTATTGCCCGGAGAGCCCCCTATGTGCCCTCACTGTCAGGAAGAGTTATTAGGGATCGCCAAAAGTGGTTACATTATTTTCACCATCCATGGGAGGGAGAAAGTAAGTTCGAAATGGGTTCCACTGATGAAGAGGAAGGATCAGGAGAAGAAAATTGGGATCCTGGCGGGTTAGATGAGACGTGGTGTAGTCACGAGGGGATATGCTACATCTCCAAGAGATGCCTTGGGGAAATGTATGGGCATGATCTTCTCCGTCCACTAGCATCCAGGCCAGAGTTATGGTCTGATTGTGGGTGTCCAGTATGTCACCTAGAGTGTTACAGCATTGATGCTCTAAGCCCAGTGGACCATGCTGCGCGCAAGCCACCGTAAGAGGGTATGGTAGTACCACTAATGGATACTCCATCAGGGAGTAATCCTGGTTGTTATCATCTAAAGTTAAGATGTATACGTTATATGTTATGATGAAAAGATATGTACTGTAATGTGTTGTTATGTTTTGCAGTGCTACCTGAAGGAAGGTTCCGCAAATTTAGATCCCAGCCGGGACGTTGGGGTTCCACCAGGGGGAGAATGTAGCCATGTGTAAGATTGGTGTACATATCTCTTTCTCATGTTGGCAGTAACCCTGGTAAGTATGCAGGATTGCCAGCAACAATCAATGGAGGTTTGCCCTCAAACCCTGGTGAGGTGTCATATATCCCCAAAGGAAGTGACAACATGCAATGTGCCCACACTTAGTGGTACAGAGCAGGTTTGTTCTCTGGGGGGTGATATAAGACACAGCACTGCCTAAAGTTAGAAGTTCAGTTTCCTGTTGTTGTGCTGCTCTGTTCACTGAGAGGCACCTGAAGGTCTGCAACAATGTTGCAGTGTCTCCTGCTAGCTGTGAGTCAGTGAGCATACGCAGCACAGTGAACAGAGTTAGAGGAGCTGACAGACAGAGCAGCTCAAGAGAGGAGCTGACAGATAGAGCAGCTCAGGAGAGGAGATTACAGCAGCCAGAGAAGCTGGGGAATCTCTTTGAGAGTAAAGGTGGAAAGCAGCTCTATTAGAAGAGAAGGGACCTTCCTAAGAGAGTGCTACAAAGAGATGAGCGGCTGAGTTGCTATCTGTGAGGGGCAGTTGGCCCATACCATGCAAATAAAGATGCCCTTGTTAAAGATACCTCCACTGGGTGAGTGTGAAGTTACTCAGCAGTGGATGGCACCACCAAGAAGGAGTTCCTCACCAGGACCATCTCCCTGCGGAAGCACAGATCCTGATGAGGTGGAGGCGCTGCACATGAAGTAAGTTGGACTCGCACCCACTACCTCAGCTACCTGTCCTGATGACATCCCCTAATACCATCAAGCGGGAGACTCAGGAGTCCTGTTACTTGCAGGTGCACCACCACACACGACCTTGTTATGGGGACCGGTTAGACCACACGGGCCAATGTGAGATTGGGTGGGTCAGACAAGGGGGGTCCAGCCGTTACAATCTGTGTGAGTATCTGTGTGAGTATCGATTATTGTGATTGTCCTGCGAGGAACCACTCCCCCTCTGGTGGGAGCCATCGCAGGTGGAGGCGCTGCATCGTTGGAAGTAAGTACCCCTAGTATAAATGCCCCAGGTTTCCCATGGCGGAAGCTCAGCCCTCCTGTGAGCCAACAGGTATAGCACCACACTGAGAAGTAGTCAGATACACCTACACACCCCAATCTCACTTAGGGGGGGGGAAAGAGGGCTACATTTGTTACGGGAAGAAGTCCCGGGAGGCCCTTCAGGCCCAGGCGCTGGCTGAAGCCCGCTGCTGTAAGAGCATAGGGAGGGGCAAATTGAACTTGACCCAGGACTGTGCCATTGCTCCTCCCGGGGAGAGTGCCCTGAATGTGCCCCTAGAGACTTTGGTGCTGGCCCCTTGTCACCGAAGGCCCCAGTCCCTGAGTCATCTGCCCCTTCTGCCCCGCATTCCCCATCCAACACCAGTCCCAAGGTGCGACCCTTGACCCCCAGGCCCTCTTCACCTGGAAGCCCCGTGGCTCCCTATGGACAATATGATGCTATGTCTGTTATGCAATTGGAAGGGTCTGTGTATTGGGGGGGGATTGTGAAAAGATGGGCTATGAGTTCCCATATCTACCTAATGATACTGGGAGAATGATCAGGAAGCCTGCTCATTACTATTAATGTGTTCTATTACTGCTGTAGTAGAAATGGTTCTGTTTAGTTAGACACTGTATTGCCATGTATCTGTGTCCATGCAGTAGTGAGTATGTCAGTTCTGTCAAGCTGGAGTGCATAGGAGTTATTGCATTTCAGCTCATGTAATTTACAGGTGTTGCTCAGCAAGGTAAGGGTTATACCTGCTGCAGTCCAAGCCGGGACGGTTGGAGTTTTACCAAAGGGAGTATATAGCCTGGCCTTCGGCAGCTATTGCTAATTCTGGGCCTTTCCTCTGTCAGTCCTGTTAGAACAGGCAGTGGAAAGGTTAATTCCTTCAGTTGGCCTGTTTGTGAGTTTCAGCTCTGAAGTATTGTAGCAATATTCAGAGGCGGGCCTAAGCAACATTTGAATGTGTTAATCCAAAGGGTGGATATGGGTTGGAACACCCCCTAATGTGTGTGTGAGCCAATCGGTATCCAGCTTTGAGTTGTAATGATTCAAAGCTAGAAACACTCCCTGAGGATATTCAAATTGAGACATATTCCCAAATTGAGTTAGTGATCAGGAGTCTAGAGAGAGAGAGCTGAGAGAGATAGGAGCTAAGAAGAGGTCTCCCCCTCTTGCCCCACCTGGGTAAGGAGGGGGGGAATTCCAGCTGCCATGAGCAGAGAGGCAGAGATTACACCATGCCTGTGATATCATGCTGTATGCTGTCTGCACACCTATGCTGAATAAAGATCCACAGAAAAGAAGCTGCTGTGTGTGTCCCTGTTCCTGTGTATGGAGAATGGAGTGTCAGTGGGGGTCTCTCCTCTGGAGACCCCAGGGGATCCCTACTGGCTGGAGGCACTGCACCACCCAGAGAGAGCAAGGTAACCTGTCCCACACCACCTCCTGTCCCTGTCCTGGTTCTCCCCACAACACCGCAGAGCCCTCAGCCCTCCTGTTTACCAGCAGGTCACAGCACCCAGACCACTCAGAGTGACCAGAAGGAGTGTACCCCCCAATCTCATGTCGGGTGGGGTACCATAGAAGGGTTACAATTGGAGGCGCTGCTGAGATATATGAGGACTGCTCCCCAGGACAGGACAGGTTTTTTTCAACGGGACAGGTTTTCAACGACAGAGGAGACCATGCAGCAGTTTCAAAGACTTTGTATGCAGCACAGAACAGCAGCCATAGACTCTGCCGTGAGGGAACCCCTCCTTGAAGCTCGCCCAGGGAGGGGGTTACCTTAATGAAGAAGACCTTGCTGTGGGACTATTCCTGGTGGCTATGCACCAGGGAGCGTACGTCTTTACATGCACTTCAAGGGGACAGAGGCTGCTCTATGATTGCATAGGGACCTTTGTGCACCCATCTACATTACCAAGAAGAAAATAGGGGCCGGTTCCTGAGGCTTCACCAGGGAGCTGGCTGCCTATTAATGGCACTGCAGCAGGGGCGACTGACCTGAGGCGTCCCCAGGGAAGTGTGGCCACCCTCCTGTACCCACAGCGGAGAGTGAGGGGGACAGGGAACTCTGGGGATTACGCCTATGACCCCTGTGCACCCCATCTAAGAAGAAAAGGGAGGCAGGTCCCTGAGGCTTCACCAGGGAGCTGGCGGTCCCTTAATGGCACTGCAGTTGGGGCGACTGACCTGAGGCGTCCCCAGGGAAGTGTGGCCACCCTTCTGCACCCCACGACGAAGAGAGAGGTAAGGGGGCAGGCACTACAAGAGAATGTCTGTAGGTCCCTGTGCACCCAGCAGTAAGAGTTACTGCCGTCCCTGTGCGAGGCGTTCCCTGATGCTACCTCAGGGTGCGTGATACTCAAAGATTACAGGGACAGAAATGTATTTGTGGCTCCTGAATGCAAACGGAGACCCCACTGTGCTGCACTATGTTCAATCTGGCGTTTCCTGCTCCTACAGGGATGTCATGTATTTTGTGCTCTCAAAATGACGGCTCCAGCTCTTCTGGGGGCCGCATGGACTCTTTGTGCTCAAAATGGCGTTTCCCGCCTTACCAGGGAAGCCATGTGCTGTTCTGCAAGGATTTCTGCGTTTTGCAAGCTTGTGCTGATCTTCAGCATGCAAGAAAGTGCGGGAACTGTTCAAACCGCTCCCCCTTTGCTTGTTCTGGATTGGACTATCCTATCTACCAGGGGGAGGAGCTAAGTGTGTTCCACGGAGCAACAGGAAGTGAGGGGCCAGATGCATTTCCACTTCAAACACTGGTGGTTGTGTCTGCCAGGCTGCCTTGCTTGCTCCACTATGAGAGACTGGGCCTGTGTGCTGAGAAGCCTGTCAGCAGCACAGAGGCTGATGACATCATTGAGGTCTCTACCATTACCTCCACCGTACCCGAGTATGCTGTGGAGCTGTCAGTTCCAGTAACTGTTGCTGGTGCCTTCCATCTGATCCACGCTGCCAGCGTGGGTGCTACACCACAGAGGTATCGGCCGATGCCTCCCACGTACCCAATGCGGCTGGGATCTGCCCTGCTACTCATGGCGGTGAGCTGCATATCCTGTCTACAGACCCCCGCTGGGATCAAGCCCAGAAAGCTGCGGAGCTGTATCTGCGGTGTCCACAGGAGAAGTGCCGGCCGGCACCACCCCTGATGACTGCATCGACTACCATTGCTACTCCACCACTGGGAGCTAACATGGCCGCTGAGTCGCCCGGCCGGGTGAGCGCCAGAGAGATCCAGGCCGCTCCGGTGAGTATTACCCTTCCGGTTGATCCTTTCCTCCTGACATGCAGGGAGCGGAAGAAGTCCCGGGAGGCCCTTCAGGCCCAGGCGCTGGCTGAAGCCCGCTGCTGTAAGAGCATAGGGAGGGGCAAATTGAACTTGACCCAGGACTGTGCCATTGCTCCTCCCGGGGAGAGTGCCCTGAACGTGCCCCTAGAGACTTTGGTGCTGGCCCCTTGTCACCGGAGGCCCCAGTCCCTGAGTCATCTGCCCCTTCTGCCCAGCATTCCCCATCCAACACCAGTCCCAAAGTGCGACCCTTGACCCCCAGGCCCTCTTCACCTGGAAGCCCCGTGGCTCCCTATGGACAATATGATGTTATGTCTGTTATGCAATTGGAAGGGTCTGTGCATTGGGGGGGATTGTGAAAAGATGGACTATGAGTTCCCATATCTACCTAATGATACTGGGAGAATGATCAGGAAGCCTTCTCATTACTATTAATGTGTTCTATTGCTGCTGTAGTAGAAATGGTTCTGTTTAGTTAGTCACTGTATTGCCATGTATCTGTGTCCATGCAGTAGTGAGTATGTCAGTTCTGTCAAGCTGGAGTGCATAGGAGTTATTGCATTTCAGCTCATGTAATTTACAGGTGTTGCTCAGCAAGGTAAGGGTTATACCTGCTGCAGTCCAAGCCGGGACGGTTGGAGTTTTACCAGAGGGAGTATATAGCCTGGCCTTCGGCAGCTATTGCTAATTCTGGGCCTTTCCTCTGTCAGTCCTGTTAGAACAGGCAGTGGAAAGGTTAATTCCTTCAGTTGGCCTGTTTGTGAGTTTCAGCTCTGAAGTATTGTAGCAATATTCAGAGGCGGGCCTAAGCAACATTTGAATGTGTTAATCCAAAGGGTGGATATGGGTTGGAACACCCCCTAATGTGTGTGTGTGTGAGCCAATCGGTATCCAGCTTTGAGTTGTAATGATTCAAAGCTAGAAACACTCCCTGAGGATATTCAAATTGAGACATATTCCCAAATTGAGTTAGTGATCAGGAGTCTAGAGAGAGAGAGCTGAGAGAGATAGGAGCTAAGAAGAGGTCTCCCCCTCTTGCCCCACCTGGGTAAGGAGGGGGGGAATTCCAGCTGCCATGAGCAGAGAGGCAGAGATTACACCATGCCTGTGATATCATGCTGTATGCTGTCTGCACACCTATGCTGAATAAAGATCCACAGAAAAGAAGCTGCTGTGTGTGTCCCTGTTCCTGTGTATGGAGAATGGAGTGTCAGTGGGGGTCTCTCCTCTGGAGACCCCAGGGGATCCCTACTGGCTGGAGGCACTGCACCACCCAGAGAGAGCAAGGTAACCTGTCCCACACCACCTCCTGTCCCTGTCCTGGTTCTCCCCACAACACTGCGGAGCCCTCAGCCCTCCTGTTTACCAGCAGGTCACAGCACCCAGACCACTCAGAGTGACCAGAAGGAGTGTACCCCCCAATCTCATGTCGGGTGGGGTACCATAGAAGGGTTACATAAGTATAAAAGAAATAAGTCAAAACCAAAGTGGCTAAATAAACAGGTAGGGGAGGAAATGGACAAGAAGAGGAAGGCGTTTAGATTCTTTAAGTCAGAAGGGACAGATACATTGTATCAGAATTATAAGGAATGTAACAAAAATTGCAAAAGGGCAATCAAATTAGCAAAAATGGATAATGAAAAAAGGATTGCAATAGAAAGTAAGGTCAACCTTAAAAAGTTCTTTAAGTACCTTAATAACAAAAAAATGAGAAAAGAAATTATAGGACCCTTTCAGTGGGAGATGAGTAGGCAGATTATTGGAGATAAGGAAAAAGCTGAGGTATTAAACACATTCTTTGCCTCTGTGTTTACCAGGGAAGAATCAAGTTCAATAGTAGTGCCGCAGGAGGAAGCCACAACCTCCATATTAATGAACAATTGGTTAACTGAGGAAGAAGTTCATAAGCGACTTGAAAAAATTAAAGTTAATAAGGCACCTGGCCCCGATGGCATACATCCAAGAGTTCTCAAGGAGTTAAGCTCAGTAATAGCCAAACCATTATATTTAATATTCAAGGACTCCATTTCCACAGGCTCAGTACCACAAGATTGGCGTAAAGCAGATGTGGTGCCTATATTTAAAAAGGGAGCTAGATCACAACCGGGAAATTACAGACCTGTAAGCCTGACTTCAATAGTAGGGAAACTACTTGAAGGTTTAATACAGGATAATATTCAGGAATACCTAATGGAAAACAAAATTATTAGTAATAGTCAGCATGGATTTATGAAGGATACATCTTGCCAAACTAACCTTATTTGTTTCTTTGAGGAGGTAAGTTGGAATTTAGACCAGGGTAATGCAGTTGATGTGGTCTACTTAGATTTTGCAAAGGCTTTTGATACGGTTCCACACGAGAGGTTGGTGTACAAAATAGAGCAAATTGGACTCAGTAAAAATATATGCACCTGGAATGAAAACTGGTTGAAGGATAGACAACAAAGGGTTGTAATAAATGGAACTTTTTCAGGTTGGGCTAAAGTCGTGAGTGGAGTACCTCAGGGATCGGTACTGGGACCCCTGCTTTTTAACTTGTTCATAAATGACCTTGAGGTTGGCATTGAGAGCAAAGTCTCCATCTTTGCTGATGATACAAAATTGTGTAAGGTAGTAGAATCAGAGCAGGATGTAATTTCTCTCCAGAAGGACTCGGAGAGACTGGAAACATGGGCAGGTAAATGGCAGATGAGGTTTTATACAGATAAATGTAAGGTTATGCATTTGGGATGCAAGAATAAACAGGCGACTTACAAATTAAATGGGGATAAATTGGGGGAATCCTTGATGGAGAAGGATTTAGGAGTGCTTGTAGACAGCAGGTTTAGCAGTAGTGCCCAAAGTCATGCAGTAGCTGCAAAGGCAAACAAGATCTTATCTTGCATCAAACGGGCAATGGATGGAAGGGAAGTAAACATAATTATGCCCCTTTACAAAGCATTAGTAAGACCACACCTTGAATATGGAGTACAATTTTGGGCACCAATCCTAAGAAAAGACATTATGGAACTAGAGAGGGTGCAGAGAAGAGCCACTAAATTAATAAAGGGGATGGACAATCTAACTTATGAGGAGAGGCTAGCTAAATTAGATTTACAGTATTTACATTAGAAAAGAGGCGTCTAAGAGGGTGGATATGATAACTTTATACAAATATATTCGGGGACAATACAAGGAGCTTTCAAAAGAACTATTCATCCCACCGGCATTACAAAGGACTCAGGGCCATCCCTTAAGGTTGGAGGAATGGAAATTTCACCAGCAACAAAGGAAAGGGTTCTTTACAGTAAGGGCAGTTAAAATGTGGAATTCATTACCCATGGAGACTGTGATGGCAGATACAATAGATTTGTTCAAAAAAAGGTTGGACATCTTTTTAGATGGGAAAGGTATACAGGGATATACCAAATAAGTATACATTTGAAGGATGTTGATCCAGGGATTAATCCGATTGCCAATTCTTGGAGTCAGGAAGGAATTAATTTTTCCCCTTAATGGGTTTTTTTGTTTGCCTTCCTCTGGATCAATAAGGAAGTATAGATATAGGATAAAGTATCTGTTGTCTAAATTTAGCATAGGTTGAACTTGATGGACCTACGTCTTTTTTGAACCTCATCTACTATGTATATGTAACTATGTAACAGGGATATATTTTGCCTGGTTTGTAAAAGTTTGCACTGTCAGCTGGAGTTGGTCCATACGCTGACTATTCTGGTCAAGATACTTTTCCAGTTTGGGAAACATGCCAGAGTGCAGGTTCAAGACTCGACCCACCTCAGCGGGGTCCATGTTTGTGGGGCTGAGCATTCTGTAACGGGTGCTCACAACAAACAGGACGGAACCGCAAGGCTGAGGTGGGGATGTTTGAATACACCGACCAACAACCATGTCCGGATTACAGAGTCGTAGTCATGTATCTGGGTGTGAGGATCGGCATATGGCCTTGCTCTCATCACGCACCTTGCGATGCGCGTCAGCCACAACCTGCGCCGAGGTGCCTCGTTACTTGAAGGGGAGACACCGCAGGGATCATCTCCAGGCTCTGCCCCCGTAATGCATACATCACTGGTGACGCACATCAGCTGCAACCTGCATGCAGGCGCTGCGCCGCTATGAAAAAGACACCGCATGGATCATCTCCAGGCTTCGCCTCCGTGATGACATGGGCAGCGCACAGCGCGCTCTGACTATGCACAGACGTCGCGTAGCCACAGTCACTCAAGGGGTTAATTCAATCCATTATCCCACAGCTGCTACTGACTCCGCCCCTGCCATTGGTACACAGCATACCTAGAATGCTCACTCCCTGCAGCCTCCCCATTGGCAATCTGTTCTTTATATGCTCAGCAAGCCCCATGGCAAATTGGCTGAGCATAAACTGGTTTTAATTTGTGTGCTTACCTTCAGCTTCCTGTTGTCTTGTCTTGTTTCGCTCCTTGTATTTTGACCTCGGCTTGCTCTCGGACTCTTGACTTCTCTGACCCCTGGACCACGGCAACAGACTCGACTATTCTACTCTCTCTATCCCTGGACCCCGGCACGGCATCAACGACTATCCGATCTCTCCACTCCTCGACCACGGCAAGTACCTCGACCAATCTGACCTCTCCTACCCTGAATTGGCTAAATAACTACCACTCTGCACTCCGGATGTGTCTGCTTGGTGGCTATCAATATCCCCACCTCAGCCTCGCGGTCCTGCCTTGTTTAGGGTGAGCACTCATGTCACTGGGTCAGGGCAGGAATGGTTAGGATGGTTGTGATACTCGCCGTGGTCTGGGGTTTTAGAAATCGGATGGCCGTGGTACTCGCCATGGTCTGGGGTTGGAGACGTCAGATGGTCGTAGTGCCTAGCCAGGGTCCAGGAATATAGAAATTTGGAGTCCAAATACAAGCCGATGTAAAGGGTCGGAGAAGGCAGATCTCAAGGGACAGAGAAGGCAGATGTCCAGGAACAAGCAAGGGTCAGGTACAACGAAAAGGTAGCAGGCAGGAATCCCAAGACAAGGTAAACAGGTTTCTTGAGGCAAGCACAGGTTACAACACTAAGGTTATGCTCAGCCAATTTGGATGAGGGCTGGCTGAGCATATAAAGGAGGAGCAGCCAATGGCAGGGCTGCACAAGGCTGAGAGCACTGAGTGGTTACACCCAAAGTGTATTGAGAGGCAGGGGCGGAGTGTGACGTGGGTGTAGGATAATTGGATATAGCGTGAACCCCTTGCGTGCCCTTGTGATGCGACGCCGGCGCGTAGGTGCGCGAGCACGAGGGAGCTTCTCTGTGGTATCACAGGGGCGGGGCCTAAGCCCGATCCGTGTAGTGACTTCATGTTTGGGCGTGCGGTGCCTGTGCGCAACCTCAGTGCGGGGCGCATCTCCTGTATCGTCACGGGGTGCATCATGGGGGCGGCACCGAAGCCCAATCCTTACAAGAACTCAACGTAATGATTGAGAGCGCTATTATGTGGCACTAGAAAACACCTTAACTTTTATTTGTAATTAGTTAAAATATTGTTTGGGGGTGACAACACAAAATAGACAAAACAAACTAGTAAAATCAATTAAAAGGGAAGGAGGGCGTGGAAGCGTATATGTGCCACTGATCCAGCCTAATTGCTGGTGTGTATAAGTAATTATAGTATAATAACACCCACGGCTGAATGATCTGCCCAGGGAGTGCCTTAGAATAAAGCTAGACCGAGTCTGACTATAATATAGCCCAGGCCTGCACAACTCCAGTCCTCGAGGGTCGCAAACAGGCCAGGTTTTCAAGATATCCCTACATCAGCACAGCTGGCTCAATTAGTGGCGCAGTCATACTGAGCCACTAATAGAGCCAGCTGTGCTGAAGTAGGGATATCCTAAAAACCTGGCCTGTTTGCAGCCCTCGAGGACTGGAGTTGTGCAGGCTTGATATATCCTATCACTAATTAGTGATGGGCTAGTATATACTCCAGCTAGATATGTGTGTACACTATTCTATTGAGTGGCTTAGATAACACAAATTACAACCCTGATCTGTGAGTAGGAGCCTTGTATTTTGATCCTCTCACCACTAAACAGTTACTAAGGAACTGTTTAGTTGGGTTATATTGAAGGTGGCACTTCTGTGAAATCACAAAGTAGCCAATATAGTATATAGCTCCCAGAATATATGACACTTAGAGTTGAATTTAACTGAAGACATTAACTGATTGATTTAATTGTAGCAATCACATTGCATGTACCATATTAGTAGGGGCCCCCGATGAAGCCAGTCAGGTGAAACGTACGTCGGGTACGTCAAACGTCACTACCTGGTGACTTCGGCTCATCGGAGAGGCGTGGGCGTCCATTAGTTTGGAGTGCTTCACAGACTGCAGCCGTGGGCAGCAACAGCACTCCAAACCTTGTATCTACTCTGCTAATATGGTATGCACTATGTGATTGCTACAATTAAATCAATAAGTTCATTTCTACAGTTCTATTCAGCTCTAAGTATCGTAAAATATTTGAAAATAGAGACTATTCAAAATACTTTCCGATTCGGCAGTTTTGGAACTCCAAAATAGTGGGGGTAGTATACCTGTCAATGTGTATATGCGGCAAATTGTACTATAAATAGTCTCCACACTTTTCTCCACACCATTTTCACATTTTGATAATGACACATGATGAAAATGTACTACTTACATGGGGAACTTTATTGCTATGGTCTCCCATTTCTTAGGCATGTTCTATAGTGCCGGGCGCATGCTGCGCCGTGCGCGCGTATTTTTAGTTGGCTGACGTTAGTCAGCCTTTCTATACAAGTGCCGCGCGCGCGCACGGCAGGGAGAGGGGAGCCGACAGACAGCGGCGAAGATGAGGAAAATCATCTTTTCACACCGCTGCCTGCACTCAAATGTGTGTGTGTGTGTGTGTGTGTGTCAAGGATTGCAAAACAAAAAAAAAATATTTATTAAACTTTTTTTTTTTCTTTAAAAAATCTTATTTAGGACTTACTTTTACTCACACAATCCGTGCACACACATATACTCACACATACATACACACACATATACACACATATACATTACCTGCAGCTCCCAGCACTATATACAGGAAAAGCATGCGGCACGTGCACGCGCGTTCGTATAGGAACGCATGGCCGCATGCTGTATATAACAGCCCTTAGAGGCAGATTTTCATTATATATGTGTAACAGTTTTCCCCCACCATCTGGGAGATTACGCTATTACAGGGCGTACTGGTTACCTCCTGGTTTACAGAAGCTCTGTGGTTCCTCAGGACAGGCTTTTGGGGTGATGACTGGTTCTCTCTCACTTGTGCGGCGCCTCCAACTCTTGCAGGTTCCAGGAGTGCTGGAGGCAATCCCTGCAGGAGAACTCTCTTCTGCTAACCCCCCTGATTAATTGCACCCTCTGTCAGGGTATATAAAAAGAACTGGAACAACTTTATTCTTCAAACTCACAGAATACAGCCTTTAACTGATTCAACTCTGTTCCTTCCTCCGGATGGTCCCTGGACTCGCCCCCCAGGCTAGGGCCCAAGAGTCTATCCTAGCTCTTCCCTCATCCCCTGGTAGGATGAGGGGTAGTTGTCCTGCTCCCCTAAGGGATGGGATGGCATGTGATCAAGCATGTGATCAGAGCCCTGATTTCCATACTCCCAGCAATCACTCTCTCTCATAGGAGAGAACCATCCTAGATTTAGCTCTGCAGCCCCTTAAGTACCCTGGGCGAGGGTCCCAGGTCTGAGTCCCTGATTGGGCAGAACACAGACCCTAGGTCCACATCTCCCTGTCACTCAAGGGAGCTGCTTACTGCTGGGGAAAACCCGGATTGATCCTAACACTGCCTGCGCTGATACCAGGGCTTAAGTGTTAGACAGGGCAGATTAGTAGCCAAAAAAGATACATGGCTACATATGTATATTTCATATGGTTGGAGGCTCTCAATAATGTGGGCATAATTTGCTCAGAATTTCTGATTAGTGAAATAAAAATCACACATCGACGCTGCAGGTGCTGTGCGAGGATTAGATACTCATCTGCATAGCATTCATTTGCATCATCTAAACAATGTCACAGGCTTTGGTACACAACCCCTAAAGATTTATCAAAAAGAGTCTGAAATTGGTATAGTATAGCTGTTTATTTGTTTTTAGCTTGTAACTACATTTCAGCCATAATGCAGGTTTAAAATCTACCAAATCACAAAGACATACGCAGATATTCTTCGCTCATTTTCATCCTTGTGTAAATAGAGTACTAGCAATTAAAAGCTTCACTACGCCCCCATGCCATGTAAGAGTGTTGCCATGACAACTGACCATCTACCATCATATTCTGAAGTATGCATTTAGACGTACAGGCCTGAACTCCACCAATGATGCTTTCATTCTTTTTATCTAATCAATGTAAATAATCAACCCTCATGGCAATTCTGATGTAGAAAAGCCTCTGATAGCTATTTATACAGCTGAGGAGAAATGTAATTTTTAGGAAATAAGCAACTGACAGTTATTGTTTCCTTTAAAACAATTTTTATAAGGCAATCCCATTGATCTTCAACAGGCTGTATACTAGAGTTACAATGTGAACCCCCCTTGCTATGTAACATATCTGAAATTATTTATTGTCCATTGGTTTCATAACGTAATATTTGCTTAACTGATTTCAAGATGTAGTCTAGGAAGCTTAATATGAAATATTGCATATACATTACTGCTGATCATTTCATACTTATAGTGATCAGAGCTGTTTTATAATTTTTTATGGGAAAATACAAAATGGTGACCTTTTTTAAGTATCTGCAAGAATAATTTTACATACAAATGTAACCCTCCATGCCCATTTCCTAGGGAGTTTACATTAGTCTATGTACTTGGCTTCGTCAGTGTATTATCTTGTCAGGGTGCTGGGTCAGTGCTGCTAAGTGGTGATGTAGAAAGGATGGGCGCCAGGAACTTTATAGAAATACAGCTTCTTCTCCAGATGCATTACTGCATTCCAGGATAGGCACATTCTTTGAACAGTTGGTTAGTTGCTTGGCTATGCATAAATGATTATTCATCCTATGGCATATACAGTTAGGTCCGGAAATAATTGGATACTGATACAAGTTTTGTTATTTCGGCTGTGTACCAAAATAAATTCAAGTTACAGTTAAATATGGGCTTAAAGTGCAGTCTATCAGCTTTAATTTAAGGGTATTCACATCCAAATTGAAGGAAGGGTTTAGGAATTACATCTCTTTAATATGTAGCCCCCTCTTTTTCAAGGGATTAAAAGTAATTGGACAATTGACTCAAAAGCTGTTTCTTGGACAGGTGTGGGCTATTCCTTCGTTATTTCATCATCAATTAAGCAGGTAAAAGGTCTGGAGTTGATACCAGGTATCACATTTGGTATCACATTTGGAAGCTGTTGCTGTGAACCCACAACATGCGATCAAAGGAGCTCTCAATGCAAGTGAAACAGGGCATCCTTAGGCTGCAAAAAAAAAAAGAAAATCCATCAGAGAGATAACAGAAACATTAGAAGTGGCCAAATCAACAGTTTGGTACATTCTGAGAAAAAAAGAACGCACTGGTGAGCTCTGCAACACAAAAAGGCTTGGATGTCCATGGAAGACAACAGTGGTGGATGATCGTAGGATCCTTTCCATGGTAAAGAAAAACCCCTTCACAACATCCAGCCATGTGAAGAACACTCTCCAGGAGGTAGGCATATCATTATCCAAGTCTATCATAAAGATAAGACTTCACGAGAGCAAATACAGAGGGTTCACCACAAGGTGCAAACCATTCATAAGCCTCAAGAATAGAAAGGCCAGATTAGACTTTGCCAAACAATATCTAAAAAAAGCCAGCCCAGTTCTGGAACAGCATTCTTTGGACAGATTAAACTAAAATCAACCTGTACCAGAATGACGGGAAGAAAAAAGTATGGAGAAGGCTTGGAACGGCTCATGATCCGAAGCATACCACATAATCTGTAAAGCACGGTGGAGGCAGTGTGATGGCATGGGCATGCGTGGCTTACAATGGCACTGGGTCACTAGTGTTTATTGATGATGTGACAGAAGACAGAAGCAGCCGGATGAATTCTGAAGTATATAGGGATATATTGTCTGCTCAGATTCAGCCAAATTCAGCAAAGTTGATTGGACGGTGCTTCACTTTACAGATGGACAATGACCCAAAACATACTGCGAAAGCAACCCAGGAGTTTTTTAAGACAAAGAAGTGGAATATTCTGCAATGGCCGAGTCAATCACCTGATCTCAACCCGATCAAGCATGCATTTCACTTGCTGAAGACAAAACTTAAGGCAGAAAGTCCCACGAACAAACAACAACTGAAGACATTTGCAGTAAAGGCCTGGCAAAGCATCACAAAGGAGGAAACCCAGCGTTTAGTGATGTCCATGCGTTCCAGACTTCAAGCAGTCATTGCCTGCAAAGGATTCTCGACAAAGTATTAAAAATGAACATTTTATTTATGATTGTGTTAATTTGTCCAATTACATTTGAGGCCCTAAAATACGGGGACTGTGTATGAAAATGGTTGCAATTTCTAAGGCCTCGGATATAGTAAGCGCTTAGGTGCTGCTGCTTGCTCTCGCTTGCTGACGCTCGCGCTACCAGGAGCTTTTTGCTGTCCTGACAGAGGAGACAGCAAGCGTGCATAGGTGGGTATCACTGTGTGTGTCACTTGGTAGCTGTCAGTGTGTGTGTGTGTCACTTTGAAGTGGTCTGTGTGTGTGTGTGTCACTGGGGAACCTGTGTGTGTGTATGTGTGTGTGTGTGTGTATATTATATAATATATATTTTAATATTTTAAAAATTAAAAAAAAAAAGACCTGTTGTGAGAATAAATTATTTATTAACATTGTGCAACTTTGATAAATATATTCACACGCACACGCGCGCACAGACGCCCAGACGCACATGCACACACGCACATTCATTTCTGGGTGTTTGGTGCTCTGCTGTACGTACATACAATCCTTCCGGTCCCCACCTGACCCTGCCCGGTGTCTCCGGTTCCCCTCCTCACCCCCCTCCCCCCTGTCTCCGGTTCCCCTCCTCATACCTCCCCCCCTCCCTCTCCCTCCACCACCTCTCTCCCTTCTGCCCCCTCTCTCTCCCTTCTGCCCCCTCGCTCTCCCTTCTGCCCCCCTCGCTCTCCCTTCTGCCCCCCTCTCTCTCCCTTCTGCCCCCCCTCTCTCCCTTCTGCCTCCCCTCTCTCCCTTCTGCCCCCCCCTCTCTCCCTTCTGCCCCCTCTCTCTCCCTTCTGCCCCCCTCTCTCTCCCTTCTGCCCCCCCCCTCTCTCCCTTCTGCCCCCCCTCTCTCTCCCTTCTGCCTCCTCTCTCTCCCCCCACCCCTTCTCCCCCCACCACACCACTCCGTTTGCCCCCCCCCACCACCAGCCTGTTTTTCACACCCACCCCCCTGCACCAGCACCAGCCCGTTTCCACACCCACCCCCCTGCACCAGCACCAGCCCGTTTTTCAAACCCACCCCCTGCACCAGCACCAGCCCGTTTTTCACACCCTCCCCCTGCACCAGCCCCAGCCCATTTTTCACACCCACCCCCTGCACCAGCCCCGGCCCGTTTTTCACCCCCCCCCCCCTGCACCAGTACCAGCCCCAGCCCGTTTTTCACACACACACACACACACACACACACACACACACACACACACACACACACACACACACACACACACACACACACACACACACACACACACACTGCCTTCTGTCTGGTCGCATTGCTCTGTAGTAACAATGGCGGCTCTGTAGTGCTCTGTAGGGAACCGGCTGCAGCCCCATTGGATGGGAGCGGTAACGTGACCGCTCCTTCGCTTCCCCGAGCAGCAAATTTCAATTTGCCGCTCTTGGAAGAGTTTCTCCTCCTCAGCGCGCATGCGGAGGGAGAAACTATAGCCACGCTGATAACAGATGCAGGGGCTTTGTGCATCTGTTCAGCGCGGCTCAGCCCGCCTCAGCGACGCTGAGTGCACTATGTCCTGGGCCTAAACGTTTCATACAATATTTTTGTTCAACCCCTTGAATTAAAGCTGAAAGTCTGCACTTCTATTGCATCTCGGTTGTTTCATTTCAAATCCATTGTGGTGGCGTACAGAGTCAAAATTATGAAAATTGTGTTGGTGTCCAATTATTTCCGGACCTAACTGTATTCTATTACTTCCAGGGTCCCTGCATGGGGCTACCCTTCCCTCTCTTTACTAAAGAGGCATTGATCTCTTCTCTCTGCCCGGCCCATCCCATATGTATGCTTCAGTGCTGGGGTGGCATGGATAGATCCTTTTAAATGTGCCCCACTCATTATTCATTGGGGATGCTAATCAAGGGAATGAGTCAAGGGTCTCCAAGTTACTGCTTCTCCAAGTTAATCCCAGGGCTACTATTTATGTAGACCCTAAGGAACACTGGCCTCCCATCTGGAGCCTGCACTTCTCTGCTTCCCTCATTCTTGGGAGCTTAACTTCAAAGGACACTTCCCTACCTATAAAACAAAAAAAGGGATGCCTACCTTGTGTTTACCTGTTAAACCCTGGTATATACAGGCGAGTCCTCTCTGATTCTTGCCTCCAGGGATCTCGAGTATTCTTCTTCCCTCCCCATTAATAACCTCTCACGTCCATTCTCCAGGCAGAACAGGGGCGGAGTTAAGTCTGCTGAGTCACCCGAGACCAGGTGACCAAACCAGCATATCATAATTCTGTGCCAATGCCATACTTGAAATCGAGCGCTAACTCTCAATGTATTAACTCCTAGTAAAACATTTTATAAATAAATAATATGCCACTTTGCAACATACTATCTGAGGGGGCAGGTGTTCAATATCTAAATCCTTCAAACCTTTTAATCGCTTACACCTGATGAAGTAATATTGCTGAAATGAAGATACTGTTGATAGATTACTGAAATGGACTGGGGGGGGGGGGGGGGGTCTCTGGAGAAGGATTGAAAGCAATGTTCTGTTTCCATTTTGTGTGTAAGATGTGAGTGTGGTTTAGATGGGAGTTCCGCTTCTAAGTAGATTTACGACTGTGCCTGTAGTAACGCCCACATTCCTAGTGAAAGATTGTACCAGGTACCTATTCAGAGATGTTTTAAGCCAGTTTTAACAAGGTTTTAATGATCTGTAAAATGATTGGTTTAAGAATTAAGGCGTGGTTAGTATAATCTGGCTAGTAACACATTTTAGACAAAGGAAATGAAATGTATAAGAAAAAGCCTGCTTGAACACTCCCTGGCAGAGTCTTATAGACTTTTGAATGTGTATGATCATACTTTACATTAAACGACTTATTATCAAACGAACATCGTTTGTCAGTTTGCAAACTTTGACACAACAATATGGCAAATCTCAAAAGTGGGGTTCTAAGTATTTCTTGAAATGAGGGAACAGTGAGCTACCTTGAGCATGAGCATCAATATAGATTATTTTAAAGTATGAATGCACATTTACATCTATCTAATATTTCAAATCCCGACAATGCGAAGTATATATTGATATGCAATATATACCTGACAATTGCAAAACAAATATTGCATTAACCCCTTAGTACCCATAGTGGCCCCTAATGTACCAGGGCGGCAGAGGAGTTGGAAGGTGGGAGCGAAGCAGGGCAGCAGAGGAGAAGGACGGTGGGGAGGAGTGTCTTTAACCTAAATCCTATACACAGTATTCCGAGGCTACTGCTACAGTAATGAGCATTTTGTACTTTTCTTTAAAATGTAACCCACCCCTTATTCTTATACACACTTCCATGATAAAAAAATGTTTTGCAGATAACATACTCAGTCAGTCTTTATACATTATTAAATATTTATTAAAGTAAATGAGAGAAATAACAAAGACTTGTGAAAATAATACAATCTTCCAATAATACAATCTTCTTCGTCTTAACCTATGGGCACGGTGGGCAGTTGCCCTGGGGCCCCACGAGCATAGGGCCCCCCAGTGGAGGGAAACCTGAACGACTAGCCCTACCTTCCCCCTCAAAAACTCCACTCTGTGTCCTGCTGCTGTGCGAGGAGCCACTCTGCGCTCTCACCTCCACGACGCCGACTCAAGGGGTGGGGTCAGCAGGGGTATGGAAGCCCAGTATGCCAATGGGATAATCGGAGCTCCAGGGAGGTTGCGGCAGGTGATCCAGTCACCGGAGGTTCTTGGCGGCTCCCATAGCAGGGCGCTGCCATGTTAGACATGACATGTACTGCTGACAGAAAAAAAAACTTTAACATTTGTATATGCACTGGTTATACTGGTTGTATACTGCACTTAGGTACATACTGGTTGCATACTGCACTTAGGTACTTACTGGTTGTATACTGCACTTAGGTACTTACTTGTTGTATACTGCACTTAGGTACTTACTGGTTGTATACTGCACATAGGTACATTTGTCTTGCACTGGTTCCCCCTGGCCTCTCTCCCCCCTTCATGGTCTTTCTTCCCCGTGGCCACCTCAACATTCAAATCTCCCGCTAACTGCTTGCAATGTAAGGCTGAAACCCTCTGGCGCTGCTCTCGCTCAAAGCATGCGTGCCAAGTGTCCTGCATCTGCGTGCGGGAGAGAGGGGGGGGCAGTGCACTGCTTTGCCCGGGGCCTATAATGCTGTTAAGATGGCCCTGCTTCCACCAACATCATCTTCTGGCGGTTTCTTGTACAGTTTCACCTATAAGATAACCAAAGAAAAAATAGAAGTATTAATTAAACTGTGCTGCTGTGTCAATACACTGCTGTGCACACACACTCTATGTAAACTGTAATAATAACTTATTACAGAAGCCTGCATGTCTGCCATGAGGTTGAGGTCTGTGCTATGCTGCGGTTTCATTCTACCGAAGAATCTCTTGCACAGAACACCTGAGTCACCCCAAAGTCAATGTTACAGCTGTTCTATTACATTCTGAAACTCACCAGCCCTCCCATCCCCTGTACCCAATGTTTCAACCTACCCTGCGTATAGATTGTAAGCTCCTTGAAGCAGTGCCTCTTCTAACAACACATTGCAGGCCTATCCTACCTCTTCTAAAACCCTGTATGTAACTGTTACTTATGCCCATAATCATATCTCTAATTGTCCATGTCTGCAAACTGAATGTGCAACCCTTTTCATTTAATTCAACCATTTATTATAATTCTGTTTTTCCTGTCTGCTCATGTGTAACACAATTTATTTAATTGTAGTTGTTCTCAAAATGACTGCAAAGTATTGTAATGGCCCCTTAAGTGAAGGCCTGTATTTACTTAAATAAATGATGATGATGATGTAGCCTACAGTGGCGACATATCTTATTCTCACGTTTCCCGCACGGCAGGATGCGTGCGGGAAGCGTGGTGATGCAGCTTGTCGCGGCGTCACTGTGACGTCACAGTCACGTGCGCGCCCGGCTTCCCCGGCTTCCCCGACACCCCTGGAGTTTAAAGTGAGGTAAGCGGGGGTGCGGGGAAGCCGAGGGGCAGAGCAGGAGCCGGGTTCGGGGTCGGGAAGGGGGGCTAAAATGCGAGCGGAGTGGAGGGGGTTGCGCGGAGGAATACGCGGCGGCGCGCGGTCTAGACCCGGCGCCAGCCGGAGTAGATCCCGACCTGCCGCCGGCAAAAGTTGCAATAAGAGCTGCCGCTGCTGTATGATAGAAATAACATTAACCTGTTTGATACCTGTGGTTACCAAGGTATACTACAGTCACCAAAGGTGTTAATACATTTAAAAAAATGTACTACCTAACCCCGTTGCCCACCTTAGTGGCTAATAAATCACTGCCATGCAATGTTTTACTAACAACTAAGCTAACAAAGGGGCTAACATGTCCCTCCAACCTCCTCCTCCCCCCCCCCCCCCCAAGAGGCCTAACCACTCTCCCTGGGGCAACTACCTCCTACCCCCACAACCAACATAACCCACTTGTCATGATAATGTCATGAGATATTGGGTATTTTTAATCCCTCTGGTGCTTAAGGGGTTAATGAGCTACACTTTTAAGAAAAATACAAAATGCTGAGTCTTAAACAGGTCAGAACTGTTTCTTTGAACTGCTCTGAATTTCAAATTGATTTACTTGGGGAGGGGGGTCCGTGTGGATGGCCCACTCAAGGTGTCAATTGAATTAATCAAGGTCTACAGACAGGGTTGGGGGAGAACAGCTTCAAGGTATTTTGTAGAAGGGGTGGGCTCATGAAGGTGCCCTAAGATTGAATTGTACTTAAGTCTGGGCCAGGTTGTAAAACGGCAGATCTGACCAGGGGCATGCTTGGATAGCATGGCAGACCTCATCTTCTGAACCAGTGCCTCTCTGGGAAAAATCCATAGCATGTGGTAATGTACTGTATAGGATTTTCTGTTTTACCCCTTTTATTTTAAGAAGCTGTTCTGCCTTATATTGTAATTGTATGTTTATTTTGTAATACCTTTTCTGTAATTCAAGCACTGTATTTTTATATATACAGGTAAACCCTGTTATAGCGCGACCCGTTATAACGCCAATCGGTTATAACGCGGTTTTCACGTGGCTTACCGATCGCCCCAGATCGTAGTGCCTGTGTTCAACCGTCATCGGATCCTTTGCGACGCTCCGTTGCAGGCCCGAGCACTGGAGTGCTCGGCAGGTAACCCCCTTTTTCAACAAGTGCACCAACAATCCAATTAGTTCAGTGACTGTGCAGTCACACATATCCTCTCTCTGAAAGAGTGCGGGACATTGTGTGGGGATCATTGGACATGGGGTGGGATCACCCGGTGTAGGGGGAGCGTCCTGCCCGACGCAATAGTCAGTGTCTCCTCTAGAGAGGGACACCCGTTATTATGTTATATGGTTCATACTGTATGTTCACCAGTAAAGGTGTTGGTTATTATACAAACGGTGTGCTGGTTATTCGTATGTGTCCTGCGTGGAACAATTTCCGCTTTGCTGGGAACCATCGCAGGTGGAGGCGCTGCACCAAGTACAGGGTTACTCATAATCCACATACCCCAGGTTCCCCGTGGCAGAAGCTCAGCTCTCCTGGTTGCCAAACAGGTATCGCACCACATAGAGGAGTAGTCAGAAACACCTACCCACCCCAATATCACTTAGGGAGGGGGGAAAGAGGGCTACATTTGGAGGCACTGCTGAAATAAAGACCTGGGGTGCCCTGTGCCAATTTTTTTGTTGTCAAATTGTCCACCATGTTTGTAAAGTCCGGTCACGAGGTCCTCGCCTGGGCATTGAGGATAAAAGTTAACCCCCGCAGTGTGGTGGCCGTAGAAGTCCTTCCCGCCAATATATCAGATGCGGAGGTCTGTGACCAATTGCATAAAATCCCAGGGTGGCAGCACGCCATTATTAGAAATGTAGATGAAGACCCCACGTCCACATGGAGCTCGATGCTCTTTGTGGTGACATACACGTGGGATATATGCCTGTCAGATGCACCGTCCACGTTGTTTATGCCAGGGTGCCCCCCTGAGGGTTACCCTTTAGTCTACTCTGACACAGCGCCATGGCAACTTTCCCCAAGTTAACTTAAAGTGATTTGTTACCGGCGCTAACCACACCCAATCTGTGATAAAATAGTGCACAAAATTAAAATTCAAAATAAAATGTGTCAAGGTGATCACTGATCAAATTCTCAACCTTCCAGGAATGTGTACAGATTCCTTTCACTAGTAGCTTGTCCGGGATGGGAAGGGAGCGAAGATAGCAGGGATACACCATGAAAAATAAAAAATAAATGCATACAATAGTGTAATAAGTTCTTTTCAATCTGGATAAAACATGTATGTCTTGGCTCTATAGCAATGCCTACTTACAGCAGGTCAAAAGGTAAAAAGCATTGATCTACACAGCAGGTATAAAGGTAAAAAGCATTGATCTACACAGCAGGTATAAAGGTAAAAAGCATTGATCTACACAGCAGGTATAAAGGTAAAAAGCATTGATCTACACAGCAGGTATTACCTGCTGTGTAGATCAATGCTTTTTACCTTTTGACCTGCTGTAAGTAGGCATTGCTATAGAGCCAAGACATACATGTTTTATCCAGATTGAAAAGAACTTATTACACTATTGTATGCATTTATTTTTTATTTTTCATGGTGTATCCCTGCTATCTTCGCTCCCTTCCCATCCCGGACAAGCAACTTTCCCCAAGTTGGCAGCGTGCCCATGCTGCTGCGCTCGAGGAGGAGAATTATCCCTTGATAGAAAGTGCCCCTCCTCTAGAGTCCACCAGGGGGAGAGAGCACCTTGAGCAGCAATCAGCCCCTTCTGTTCACCATAAGAGAGTTAACGGATGCAGCGACATACAGCCTCAGCTGTATAGAGTCATAGGGGCCCCAACGTTAGACTCGCCCCTGGTAGTGTGCCCATGTGTAGTAGAAGACTGGAAGGTGACTGAAGGCTGGGCTGACGAGTTAACTACGTTACCATTAGTGCTCACGACAACAGTGGTAGATGGGGAAGGATGCCTGCACTGACGTCTGAGCGGTTGTGATTGCCATGTCGGTGAATTGACCCGAGGGCCCAAGTGTGCAGAATGCGAGATGCAGTTCCTGAAACCCAGGCTGCTGCAGCCTACAGAACTGCCAAAAGAGGAGGAACCTGACCTCTATATTACCATGAGTTATGCTGAGGTTCGTTCTGTTCTAATTCCAGAGGCTACAGGGGAACCGTGTGTCCAAACCCCTGTTGCAGACCCGGTGCCAGACACTGTTGCAGAGACAGAGTATTTATCTCCTGGGAAGGAAATAGACTGCGAGAGGTTGCACTGTAATGGAATAGATGCATTTGTGCTAAGGTGTGACATGAGGTATGAAGAAGATGATACATGGCAAGATGACCTAGAGCGGTGGAAGACTCGCCGAAGAAGTGAAGCACAGGACCTGATAAAGAAAGAACAAGAAGGGAAAAGGATGGAGAGGTTACTTAGTGGAGAGAGCGACCTGTCTGAACTGCAGATTCCGGAATCACAGGGTAAGGTGTCTCTAACCCCATCCTCTCTTAGTGATTCCAGCGACCAACAACCAGCTGTGGTGATGCGCCCGCCGGCGGACCACTCAATTGAAGCTGGAGATAAAGAGACAATTATCCCATCTGCTACGGATCCTGATATGGGCCCGTGTGCCCTACAACGGCCAGTCCGGCCTACCACAGTGTTACCATCGGTCCCAGGCTTGGGATCAGTACCTGTTAACGACGACAGGGGTGAGTTGACTGCCCCAGGGGTGTTGGGTGTGAGCCTCCAAGTGACTGCGGAGCACGATAGCTCCTTAAGTCTGGGCACCAGGGCGAATGGCTCCACTCAGCATCGCGTCCTGGCGGAGGTGTCCTCCTTAGAAGGTAGCTGTCCAGTGGTGCGAGTGGACCCGTACCTACCTGCCCATGTCCCAGATGAAGAGGAACCCATCGCAAGCCAGCGGAGTGGTGAGGAACCTCCTAACGCCCCACAGGCTCCGATGGAGGCGGCCGTGGAAAAGGGCCGAACTAAGGCTCCTGACCTGAGTATGAGCCCGTGCGCTCCGACCCAAATGGTCCCAGGATTGGGATCCAACGCTCCCGAGGTTCCAGCAAGTAAGTGGACTGCCCCAGAAGTACCGGGGACAGGTCCCGAGACAGCCAAGGTGGGAACTGACAGCGTCCCCGAGGACCTGTGGGCCACCGTGAATCACCGCAGTGGTAAGGTATCTACCCTTTACCCCCTGCAGGGTGAAACCGAGACATTGCCCATTGCTCGCTTCCAAGTGGAAGCCTTGCAAGAATGTAGGGACAGGAACTATGTGGCGAAGGATTCAGTAAAAATTGCCTCCTTTAAGCCCAAAAAGGAGCGCTCCATTCACCATGTGGTGGACCGTGGAAAAGGTCAAGACCTCCTGGACTATCGCATCCATGCCGCGGATAGCCGGGTAAAGGCATGGCCAAGAGACATGGTACTATTCCGTCCACCAGGGGGAGGAAGTAATAAGGACCCTGTGACTGTTGCCCCCGAGTGTGTTCTCCAAGAGATTTTTCCGGGGGAGGCTCACGAACGCAAAAGTGCAGTACCCCCACCTGTTCAGTTAGGGGCACCCCACAAATGGTCTCAGCGGGCCTCGGTTATCATGTGGAGATTGCATTGTACCCTGATGTTTAAAGTCCAGAGTGATAAGTTGTACATATTATGCACTGCATTTTCATTGTATAATCTTATATTGAATAACGTCATTCCCCAAGCGGGGACGTTCGATTTTTCACCAGGGGGAGAGTGTATCCCTAGTCTCCAGCAGCTCCTAGAGACCCCCCTCCTTTGGAAGAGTGCGGTCGCGGGTGCTGCCGGAGCCAGCGATGGACCCGCCGGCTGATTCCAAAGGTGGGGGCCGGAGCAGGGAGCGGTGAGAGCCTTAGGAGGCTCGGCGATGCACCCGGCTAGCGGGGGCCGCCATTGCAAATGTTCGCGCATGCGCAGTGATCGCACATGCGTAGAAAGCTTGCAGGAGCCAGGGATAGGTCGCGTGGGTACGGGACCAGGCAGGGAAAGGTTGCGGCGGCCATTAGGGGTTCGCGCATGCGCAGCAGAATCGCGCACGCGGCCCCAATGCCCAGACAGGCTCCTTAGGACTACAATTCCCAGGGGGCTATAGCGAGGGAGACACCAGGTGCCTGATAGTGGCCAATGAGGGCCAAGGACTCCCAGGCAGGGATAAGGATACATTGTGTGGGCTTGGAGTACACAGTTAGTTGGAGCTGGGAGCAAGAAGGGGAAGGAAGGGTGCAGTGAGCAAGTGGCTTCTGAACCAGGTAAGGTCCCCCAGGTCCCAGATAGGCCCCCAACTCCCCATCAGATTAGTGGGTAAGTGATAAGGGACGGCCCCAAGTTAGGGACCCTGCCCTTAGGTTCGTGGGTGCATTCTTGTCAGGTCACAGCGGTCAGTGCTGTGAGGGCTGACAAGAGATCACCGTGTAAGGTTGCAGTACGTTGCTGCAGAGTTGGAAGGGTTAGGTAGGAGTGAGGCAGAGGGGACGTGGCCAGTACGGGAAGAAATAGTGCGGGTGCAGGGGGTCAAGGACCCACTTGCATAGGACAGGTTCCCCATAGGTCCATAGGAGTTTTCCCCTAAAGCCCTTCAAGGTTGCTGTGCTGTAGGGACGGCCTATAGTACAACGAGCATCATCCTAGGTCATAGAGTCAGTTAGGGACTCATCAGACGTTGTGTGTCAGTCCAGAGGGTTGGGCACCGATCGTCATCGTTGCTGCCGAGGCTATCCGGGTGGGATCGCCCCAGATGGTAGTGCCTGTGTTCAACCGTCATCGGATCCTTTGCGAAGCTCCGTTGCAGGCCCGAGCACTGGAGTGCTCGGCAGGTAACCCCCTTTTTCAACAAGTGCACCAACAATCCAATTAGTTCAGTGACTGTGCAGTCACACATATCCTCTCTCTGAAAGAGTGCGGGACATTGTGTGGGGATCATTGGACACGGGGTGGGATCACCCGGTGTAGGGGGGAGCGTCCTGCGCGACGCAATAGTCAGTGTCTCCTCTAGAGATGGACACCCGTTATTATGTTATATGGTTCATATGTTCACCAGTAAAGGTGTTGGTTATTATACAAACGGTGTGCTGGTTATTCGTATGTGTCCTGCGAGGAACAATTCCCGCTTTGCTGGGAACCATCGCAGGTGGAGGCGCTGCACCGAGTACAGGGTTACTCATAATACACATACCCCAGGTTCCCCGTGGCGGAAGCTCAGCTCTCCTGGTTGCCAAACAGGTATCGCACCACGCAGAGGAGTAGTCAGAAACACCTACCCACCCCAATATCACTTAGGGAGGGGGGAAAGAGGGCTACATAAGTATTTCTTGAAATTAAGGAACAGTGAGCTACCTTGAGCATGAGCATCAATATAGATTATTTTAAAGTATGAATGCACATTTACATCTATCTAATATTTCAAATCCCGACGATGCCAAGTATATATTGATATGCAATATATACCTGACAATTGCAAAATAAATATTGCATTAACCCCTTAGTACCCATAGTGGCCCCTAATGTACCAGGGCGGCAGAGGAGTTGGAAGGTGGGAGCGAAGCAGGGCAACAGAGGAGAAGGACGGTGGGGAGGAGTGTCTTTAACCTAAATCCTATACACAGTATTCCGAGGCTACTGCTACAGTAATGAGCATTTTGTACTTTTCTTTAAAATGTAACCCACCCCTTATTCCTATACACACTTCCATGATAAAAAATGTTTTGCAGATAACATACTCAGTCAGTCTTTATGCATTATTAAATATTTATTAAAGTAAATGAGAGAAATAACAAAGACTTGTGAAAATAATACAATCTTCCACGTCTTAACCTATGGGCACGGTGGGCAGTTGCCCTGGGGCCCCACGAGCATAGGGGCCCCCAGTGGAGGGGAACCAGAACGACTAGCCCTACCATCCCCCTCAAAAACTCCGCTCTGTGTCCTGCTGCTGTGCGAGGAGCCACTCTGCGCTCTCACCTCCACGACGCCGACTCAAGGGGTGGGGTCAGCAGGGGTATGGAAGCCCAGTATGCCAATGGGATAATCGGAGCTCCAGGGAGGTTGCGGCAGGCGATCCAGTCACCGGAGGTTCTTGGCGGCTCCCATAGCAGGGCGCTGCCATGTTAGACATGACATGTACTGCTGACAGAAAAAAAACTTTAACATTTGTATATGCACTGGTTATACTGGTTGTATACTGCACTTAGGTACATACTGGTTGTATACTGCACTTAGGTACTTACTGGTTGTATACTGCACTTAGGTACTTACTGGTTGTATACTGCACATAGGTACATTTGTCTTGCACTGGTTCCCCCTGGCCTCTCTCCTCCCTTCATGGTCTTTCTTCTACGTGGCCACCTCAACATTCAAATCTCCCGCTAACTGCTTGCAATGTAAGGCTGAGACCCTCTGGCGCTGCTCTCACTCAAAGCATGCGTGCCAAGTGTCCTGCATCTGCGCGCGGGGTAGAGGGGGGGGGCAGTGCACTGCTTTGCCCGGGGGCCTATAATGCTGTTAAGATGGCCCTGCTTCCACCAACATCATCTTCTGGCGGTTTCTTGTACAGTTTCACCTATAAGATAACCAAAGAAAAAATAGAAGTATTAATTAAACTGTGCTGCTGTGTCAATACACTGCTGTGCACACACGCTCTATGTAAACTGTAATAATAACTTATTACAGAAGCCTGCATGTCTGCCGTGAGGTCCAGGTCTGTGCTATGCTGCTTTTTCATTCTACAAAAGAATTTAGGACATAACACCCAAGTCCCTCGAAAGACATCTCCCTAAGAGAGACTCCCCAAAATGCCTTCACTGCCTCTGTTCACTAAGCCAGCATGGATGGGGTTAACAGCATGAGGAAAAGTGATGCTTCAAAGACCACAAGGAGCTCATCAGTCCCTCCCTCCTGCATGTCTGCCATGAGGTTGAGGTCTGTGCTATGCTGCGGTTTCATTCTACCGAAGAATCTCTTGCACAGAACACCTGAGTCACCCCAAAGTCAATGTTACAGCTGTTTTATTACATTCTGAAACTCACCAGCCCTCCCATCCCCTGTACCCAATGTTTCAACCTACCCTGCGTATAGATTGTAAGCTCCTTGAAGCAGTGCCTCTTCTAACAACACATTGCAGGCCTATCCTACCTCTTCTAAAACCCTGTATGTAACTGTTACTTATGCCCATAATTGTCCATGTCTGCAAACTGAATGTGTAACCCTTTTCATTTAATTCAACCATTTATTATAATTCTGTTTTTCCTGTCTGCTCATGTGTAACACAATTTATTTAATTGTAGTTGTTCTCAAAATGACTGCAAAGTATTGTAATGGCCCCTTAAGTGAAGGCCTGTATTTACTTAAATAAATGATGATGATGATGTAGCCTACAGTGGCGACATATCTTATTCTCACGTTTCCCGCACGGCAGGATGCGTGCGGGAAGCGTGGTGACGCAGCTTGTCGCGGCGTCACTGACGTCACAGTCACGTGCGCGCCCGACTTCCCCGGCTTCCCCGACACCCCTGGAGTTTAAAGTGAGGTAAGCGGGGGTGCGGGGAAGCCGAGGGGCAGAGCAGGAGCCGGGTTCGGGGTCGGGAAGGGGGGCTAAAATGCGAGCGGAGTGGAGGGGGGTGCGCGGAGGAATACGTGGCGGCGCGCGGTCTAGACCCGGCGCCAGCCGGAGTAGATCCCGACCTGCCGCCGGCAAAAGTTGCAATAAGAGCTGCCGCTGCTGTATGATAGAAATAACATTAACCTGTTTGATACCTGTGGTTACCAAGGTATACTACAGTCACCAAAGGTGTTAATACCTTTAAAAAAATGTACTACCTAACCCCGTTGCCCACCTTAGTGGCTAATAAATCACTGCCATGCAATGCTTTACTAACAACTAAGCTAACAAAGGGGCTAACATGTCCCTCCAACCTCCTCCTCCTCCTCCTCCCCCCCCCCCAAGAGGCCTAACCACTCTCCCTGGGGCAACTACCTCCTACCCCCACAACCAACATAACCCACTTGTCATGATAATGTCATGAGATATTGGGTATTTTTAATCCCTCTGGTGCTTAAGGGGTTAATGAGCTACACTTTTAAGAAAAATACAAAATGCTGAGTCTTAAACAGGTCAGAACTGTTTCTTTGAACTGCTCTGAATTTCAAATTGATTTACTTGGGGAGGGGGGTCCGTGTGGATGGCCCACTCAAAGTGTCAATTGAATTAATCAAGGTCTACAGACAGGGTTGGGGGAGAACAGATTCAAGGTATTTTGTAGAAGGGGTGGGCTCATGAAGGTGCCCTAAGAAAGAATTGTACTTAAGTCTGGGCCAGGTTGTAAAACGGCAGATCTGACCAGGGGCATGCTTGGATAGCATGGCAGACCTCATCTTCTGAACCAGTGCCTCTCTGGGAAAAATCCATAGCATGTGGTAATGTACTGTATAGGATTTTCTGTTTTATCCCTTTTATTTTAAGAAGCTGTTCTGCCTTATATTGTAATTGTATGTTTATTTTGTAATACCTTTTCTGTAATTCAAGCACTGTATTTTTATATATACAGGTAAACCCTGTTATAGCGCGACGCCAATCGGTTATAACGCATTTTTTCACGTGGCACACTGCACACACACTCACTGCACACACACTCACTGCACACACTCTCACTGCACCACTGCACACACTCACAGGACACTACATACTCACAGGACACTACACACACTGACTGCACACACACACTGCACACACTCACAGGACACTGCACACTGCACACACTCACAGGACACTGCACTCACACTCACATTCACAGGACACTGCACACTCACTCACAGGACACTGCACACACATTCACAGGACACTGCACACACACTCACAGGACACTGCACAGCACACAAACTCACAGGACACTGCACAGCACACACACTCACAGGACACTGCACAGCACACACACTCACAGGACACTGCACAGGACACACACTCACAGGACACTGCACAGGACACACACTCACAGGACACTACACAGCACACACACACACTCTCTCTCCCTCTCCCCCTAACCCCCTCACACACACAGGATAGAATGTCTGTGGTGTAGAGCAGGAGAAGCTATCCGGAACACAGACACACAGACACACAGACACACAGCTCTCTTCCTAGACAGGGCAGGTTACCCCGGCGTCCCTGAAAAATTTGCGAGTGAGAGCAGGAGAAGCTGCTGTGCGGGTGATCAGTGGACATGTGAGTAAAATTGCCATGGAGAGGAGGCTGCAGCCCTGAGCCTTGCACTCTTCAAGCACTGCCTGCAGCTCTCTGACTGCTAGGGAGGAGGGAGGAGTAGCACAGTGCAGCACAGTACAGTGCAGCACAGTGCAGCACAGTGCAGCACAGTGCGATGATGCGATCCCAGCTCTCCCCCCTCTGTAGACACGGAACCCCGGGCACGGCGGCCATTTTTAAATTTGTTTAATTAATTAATTTTATTTAATTAGCGCGACACCGTTTGTAGCGCGGTCGAATCGGGTGGTCCCCGAGGACCGCGCTATAACGGGGTTTACCTGTATTAAACTATTTAATAAGTAATGCTTTGGGCTCTGAATGAACTTTGTACACGCTGGAGAGAATAACTTGCTAAATTCAGGCACATGTTACTACAACTGATTTTGTGTTAAAGTGCATAGTTTTTTTTATAATAAAGAGGGACCTGAGGCCCTGGCTGATATTTTAGTCTAAGATCTTTTATCATATCTGCATAACCTCAGGTGGTGGCAGTGGATATTTATGATGTGCAATTGAATAGGGGGTTAATGCTAACTCGCTGGTTCCTTGCAGAGGGGAAAGGGGGGTTGCTAGAGAAGCCTTTGTGTATTAACCCTGGTTGCATATCTAAAGTCACGTGTTCACTTGTGTGCTGTTCGTGGCGGTGGTATATTGGGACGGCTTGAGGGGAGATACAACCAATTTGAGGGACCCCTGAGTGGGTGAAGAGTGGGTGCGCTTGCGAGCGTCGGTATTAACCCTTGTCGCGTGATAGCACGGGGTCGTACGTGACAAATGGTAGCATAGCGGTGGGATAACAATTTGTAAATTTGTTAATATCAGAACTTTTTAGTGGTTTGTGTTTATGCCTGCGGAATAAACGAAACATTAAAAAGTGACTGACCTGTGTGAGTCTTGCGAGAGATCACAGCTCAGTACCCCAAAGCTATTACTCAGTGCTATTTTTTATAAAACATACAAGCAGACAGTTTCGTCCCCCCCCCCCTCTTGTTTTTCTTTTGCTATCTTTTAATTTTGAGTAAAGTGTAGTGAATATGGCTGCTTTATACCGACGCCAGACAAAAGAGGCACTGATGGCTCTGTGTGAGGAGCGTGATCTCCAAGGTCTGGGTAAAAATAAAGAAGAGCTCGTACAAATCTTGCTGGAAAGTGATACTGAGCAAGATGTTACACTGGGCCAGGACGACCATAGCAGCGGAACGGAGGGTGGCTGAGCCCCGGAAATTGCCCACGGGTCAAGGAACCCAGGACTATCATATTCTGAGGACTCCAGCAGTTCTCAGCCTGCCAGTGTCTTGGATGTGTACTTGCAAACTACTCTCAAGTACCTAGGACCAGTAGATGACGCAACGCGATTGCAGCTCATCATCCAGTTCCAAGAGCGCAAAGCAGAAAGAGAAAGGCAAGCTGCAGAACGTGACGCAGCGAGATATGCTGCAGAACGTGACGCAGAAAGAGAGAGATATGCTGCAGAACGTGACGCAGTGAGATATGCTGCAGAGCACGAAGCAGAAAGAGAAAGACTAGCTGCAGAACGTGACGCAGTGAGATATGCTGCCGAACGGGAGGATGCGAGATACGCGGAGGACCTAAGGTACCAGCTGGAACTTTCCAAGCTCCAGAAGGAATCACCAGCACCCAGCAGCGGAGATTGCAGCCCGTCCAGGCCACGGATGGAGCATTTCCCAAGCCTGGCGAAAGATGGGGATCTGGACACTTTCCTGCGGGGGTTTGAAAAAACCTGCAGGCAGCATCAGTTGCCGCGTGCCCGGTGGGCAGCATATCTTACACCCACCCTTAATGAAAGGGCAATGTCGTTGCAGATCTGCCGGAGCACCTGGACCAAGATTACGAGGCCATCAAAGCTGCATTGCTGCACCGTTTTAACGTGACCCCTGAAACCCACAGGCAAAAGTTCAGAGCCCTTCAGCACGAGGGTCCCGGCGGGTTTTCTGAGCTGGTGGGGCGTCTGACATCTTTGTGCAAGCAGTGGGTTGGAGGGCTGGAAGTTGACAGCTTTGAGGGGTTATTGGATCTTGTGGTTCATGAGCAATTTTTAACCCTTTGCCCACCTGAAGTGAGAAAGTGGGTTAAGGACCGAGATCCTAAGTCAGCCACAGAGGCTGGCAAGCTTGCAGATTCATATGTGGCTAACCAGAATCCAGAGGTTAACAAGGGGGTCCCGGGATGGAAGGGGGGTGAATCCCCAAACAACGACTGCCTTTTAAGCCTGCTGGGGATTCATCTGGGGGGGGGGGGGGAATCTGCCAGTGTTTTACCTGTCAAAAGCAGGGGCACATCAGCCTCGACTGCCCAGACCAGATGAAGCCCGCCGCTGCCTCTGGAGAGGATCACCCCCCGGGAGTACGCCTAGGTGTTTGTGTGGTATCTGGGTCGCGAGAAAACAGAGGTGCCCACTTGCAATCAGTCCTGGTGGGTCAGAAACTCACCCAAGGACTGAGAGACTCTGGACCGTCCGCCGAGGGAAGAGAGAGCGAGTCTGGGAGAGATATATACAGCAAGACCGCGAGGCACAGGGACAGTCAGCCGAGGGAAGAGAGAACGAAGCTGGGGAAGCGATATACAGCAGACAACGAGGCACAGGGAGCGTCCGCAGAAGGACAAGGGAGCAAGGCGGAGAGAGAGATATACCGCAGGACAGCGAGGCACAGGGACAGCCCGCTGAGGGAAAAGGGAGCGAGGCGGGGAGAGATATATCTACCACAAGAGAAAGCAAGACAGCGAAGCACAAGGACAGTCAGCAGAGGGGAGAGAGGGCGAGGCTGGGAGAGAGGAATCCAGCAAGAAAAAGCAAGACAGCGAGGCACAGGGACAGTCCGCAGAGGGAAGAGAGAGTGAGGCGGGGGGAGATATATCCAGCAGGGAAAAGCAAGGCAGCGAGGCACAGGGACAGGCCGCAGAGGGAAGAGAGAGTGAGGCGGGGGGAGATATATCCAGTAAGAAAGAGCAAGGCGAGGCACAGGGACGGGCCGCAGAGGGAAGAGAGGATGAGGCTGGGAGAGATATCCCTGCGCTTCTCCCATAGGGATAGCAATCAATGGGGAATATATATATATGTATGGTGTAAATATCTGTTATATAGCAGTTTGTGGCAGGCCAGCCCCTCCTCTTCTAGGTATATAATCTCCTAGCAAGGTCCCCTTATTCCACTTCACTTACATGTGAGTATCTGTACTGGTATATACCAGTTTTTAATTGCACTAGGTTATACAAGCATATGCTTTGATATTTTAACCCCTTCTGGGCTTATTTCACATAACACTAGTATGCATTTAGCGTAGGGACCTGCTAAAGAGACTTACCTTGACGTGGTTAGCAGGCTTGGCATTATTTGATCAAAGGATGTATACCAAAAGTCTCCTTTTTTCTTATAGATATTTACACCATACATATATATATATTCCCCATTGTCATGGAACAGGAATACCCCTGTCTCCACTTTTGTTTTAACCCCTCTTTTATTGCAGCCCTGCTTGTCAGCTTATTAGAGCAAGCTGCATGTGTTAGATTCTGCTCACAAACAGTGACAGTTCCCCTCTTCCCAGCAGTTTGCTGCATTAAGGTGCTACATTTTGCTACATGTTGCAGCTTCCCCAGGCACTCCTGTGAGTTGCCACGGCAGCCCCAGCCTTTCTCCCAAATGGGTTAGTCTGCTGTCTTCCCCTCTGCTCTGCCCACAGATGGTCTGTCCCCAGATTATCTCACCACCCAGCACACACTGCTTCTTCCTTTCCACCATTTTCCCTGGACTTGGAAGCACCCTACTGTAATCCCTGTAATGGTGATGTAGAAGTATCTTTTCACCTCCCTTGAATACTGAGCACACACAGAGACACCTACACCTCTACACAAGAGACTGTACCTTATCCTGTTTTCCCTCAATAAAACCAAGAAAAGAAACAGATCTTGTCGTGCTTAGGAAAGAGGGCGAGTTGGCACTATCTGAGCTAAGTGATTACCACGTGATTCTCTAGCTTCCAGAATAGTGAAAAGATATCTGTGCCTTACAGACACTTACAGGAGCGGCCACTCCAAACTCCATGACTATATAGGGCAGCCTCTACTGCAGTACAAGCAAGCAGCTTACACAGCAAATACAGAGCAGCCTTTGCAACTGCACACAGCCTGCAGCTTTCACAGACAACCAGTAGCTCAAACTGCACAGCAGCCTTGCAACAAACAGTGCTTCTCTCACAATTCCTAACTGCCTTTTTCTCTGTCTGAGTCCACCCGCTGCTCAGCCCCACAGTGAGGAGCCAACGGACACCTGTAAGTACAGCTACCCCAACGCTGCACGCTGCAGGACACCGCTCGGCATCATCTGAGACAGACGCCCATCGCTGAAAAGGTAAAAGACCGCACGCCACACGCACTGGCAAAAGGCCTACACACACCTACAGCATGGCAGAACTCAGAGCCTCACCAGACATCACGCAGGAAAGCGATCTCTCAGACACAGAGACCGCTGCGCATCTGCAACAGGCGCAGGCAGGCGCAAGGCCTAAACGGACAGTCACACTGACACAAAAGGCCCGCGAAAAACATGAGACTGACATTGAAGCGCACCGCACCAAATTAGAGTTGGCCTGGGAAACAACCGCACTTGGGGTATGCAATGTCGCCGGCGCTGGCAATTCTGTGCAACAGCTCGAGCAGGCAATAACTCAATTAAAGATAGATCACGCACGCTACCAAAGACTGTCAGAGGCATACGTCATTTACCTGGCCAGGGCTAACACCGGTGAAAGCCTGCAAGAAAGGGACTTACAGCTCAATATTGACTTGACACGTGACAGCCGCGTGCGAACCTCTATCACGGAAGCCGAGAGTAAGAGGAAAGACCTTTTGCTGGAAACCGCATCGCAGCGCTCAAGCACATCCAGGCATTCCTCAAGGTCAGCAAGATCAGCGCGTTCTAACGCGTCCAGCGCTAGCGCAAGCGCTACCAAGGCACGAGCCTCCGCAGAGGCCGCACGTGCCAGGGCCGAATATAGTCGCAGAGAGGCAGCCATAAGAGCAGGAAGAGCGCGCATAGAAGAGGAGGAACAGACAGCCGCCGCCACTGCTGCCGCTAACGCCACCGCTACTGCCGCAGCCACTGCACGTAGGAAAGCCGAATTTGATGCGGAACTAGAGGCACTTAATCAAGAGAAGGAAGCCGCCGCCGCTATAGCCCAAGCCGAAGTCCTAGAAGCAGCCGCGCAACAGGACGGCGGGGAGCAACCGTACAGACGGATTGCCTCAGAGGATCCGGCCCGACGCACTGAAGACTACGTAAGGAGCCTCTTCAGTGTAAACACCAGCGCACCATCTCAACACGGATGGAGCGACTCCACAGATACCGAAGACCTGCTAGGCCCACGAGGAGAAGATGCCGTTCCTGCAATGGCACATGCTGCCTGGGATAGCCACAGCCACAAGAGTGATCCACACGCCAGCGCGCACACGGATGCACCACAACAGGCTCGCAATCCAGGTACACCCACGCGGGAGAAAACAGCCCCTCACACTGGCCAGCAGCCATCACGCGTCCACGCCAAGGAAGAGGCGACCGCACAGACCGTCCCAGCAACTACCTCGGAACGGGACAAACGCGCCGATGTCTCAGGTCTGACAGACATAGCCAAGTACATGATCCGGCGCGACTTGGTGCACGCAGGACTCATCAGCTTCGACGACCGCCCTGAGAACTACCGGACGTGGAAGTTCACGTTCAAAGACGCAATCGACAGCTTGGACTTCTCAGCAAGGGAAGAGCTCAACCTGTTAGTCAAGTTCCTGGGGAACGTATCCAGGGAGCAAGCGCAGAGACTTCGGGCGGCAAACGCGCACCAACCCCAAGTAGGTCTTGACCTAGTGTGGGAAAGGCTAGAAGAGTCCTATGGCAGCCCCGAAGCAGTCGAAGATTCACTCTTCAAAAGAATCGAGAGCTTCCCCAAGATCACAACTAAAGACTACTCGAAGTTACGAGATCTTGGAGACCTGCTGCAAGAACTGGAGTTCGCAAGGAAAGACCATTCCTTAATAGGTCTCAACGCCCTAGATTCAGCTCGTGGGGTGAGACCCATCCTGGAAAAGCTTCCCTTCAACCTCCAAGAAAGGTGGCTTTCACAAGGTTCCAAATACAAAAGGGAGAAGCAGGTTGTCTACCCCCCATTCTCAGTTTTCTTGAGCTTCATTCGCGAAGCAGCAAAGACAAGGAACGACCCCAGCTTCATCTTAGGGGCGCAAACCACATCCAGCGCCAGCCACTTGAGGAACGAAAGGTCAACAGCAAGGTACAAGGACTCCAGAACACCCATCTCGGTCCACAGGACGGACGTGCCCCCTACGACCCACGCGAGTCCCAGCCAGACGGCCGACAGGGACAAAAAACCAAGGGACCTTAACAAAGAATGCCCTATCCACAAAAAGCCGCATCCACTTAACAAGTGCTTCGGATTCAGGATGAAACCCATAGAGGAGCGAAAGAACCTACTCAGGGAATGGGGAGCCTGTTTCAAATGTTGTGCTTCCACAACTCATTTATACAAGGACTGCAAAGAAGCTATGAAGTGCACAGAGTGCGATAGCGACAGGCACATAGCCGCTCTACACCCGGAAGCTATGAAGCCCAAAGCAAGCAAAGCCCCTAACCCTCCAACAAAGCAGGGCGGGGAGGAAGAAGTGGGAGACACACCACCCCCGACGTCAGTAGCATCCAAATGCACAGAAGTATGCGGAGAAGGAAACGACGGTAGATCTTGCTCTAAAATATGTCTGGTAGCAGTGCACCCAGAGGGACAACCCCAAAGAGCCAAACGGATGTATGCAATCATCGACGACCAGAGCAACCGATCGCTGGTCAGGTCAGAATTCTTCGATATGTTCGACATACAAGACAGTACTTCTCCTTACACTCTCAGAACGTGCGCAGGGCGAATGGAGACTACAGGGAGAAGAGTGAATGGCTACACCATATGCTCAATAGATGGCAAAGTGAGCATGCCCCTTCCCACACTCATCGAGTGCAATCACATGGCAGAAGATAGGACTGAGATCCCCACGCCAGACGTGGCGCGACACCATCCCCATCTAAAAACCATTGCCGATCATATCCCACCACTAGACGAAGATGCCCAGATCCTGCTGCTACTTGGCAGAGACGTCATGAGAGCACACAAGATCCGCGAACAGCGAAATGGGGACCACAACGGCCCAAGCGCTCAAAGGCTCGATCTAGGATGGGTGGTAGTTGGAGAAGTATGCATAGACAGGATACGAGGACCCGACAACGTAGGCGCCCTACGGACGAACTTGTTGGAGAACGGTCGTATATCCCACTTCAAACCTTGTCCGAACCACTTTCAGGTCCACGAGAAGCCCGAGACCAAAAGGAACTATGGAGACGCGCCTGTGGCAAGAAAATACCCCAACAACCTAGGGAGTACAGTGTTCCAGACAACAAAGGACGACGACAAACAGGCGCCATCAATGGAAGACAAAGAATTCTTGAGGTTAATGGATAAGGAGCTCTTCAAGGACGAATTGGGCAGTTGGGTGGCCCCACTACCTTTCCGCTCGCCAAGAAGACGCCTCCCAAACAACAGAGACCATGCTATGTCTAGGCTCGCTTCGCTCCGCCGTAACCTACAAAGGAAACCGGAGACCAAGGAACACTTTGTGGCCTTCATGCAAAAAATCTTCCACAGTGGCCATGCAGAGTCGGCGCCCCCACTGAAAGAAGGCGAAGAATGCTGGTACCTCCCGTCGTTTGGCGTCTACCACCCCCAGAAACCTGGCCAAATCCGAGTGGTATTCGACTCCAGCGCTCAGCATCAGGGAGTCTCCCTAAACGATGTTCTCCTCACCGGGCCGGATCTGACAAACAGTCTTCTGGGAGTGCTGATCCGCTTCTGCAAGGAACCTATCGCCGTAACCGCAGACATTCAACAGATGTTCCACTGCTTCCTTGTGCGAGAAGACAACCGTAACTACCTAAGATTCCTGTGGTACCAAGATGACGACATAGAAAAAGAAATCACGGAGTACCGCATGAAAGTACATGTCTTCTGGAACAGCCCATCACCGGCAGTGGCAGCCTACGGCCTCAGAAGAACGGCTCAAGACGGAGAAGCAGAGTTCGGGAAAGACGCCAGGAGCTTCGTCGAAAGAGACTTCTATGTGGACGACGGATTAAAATCAGTTCCCACCGAAGAAGAAGCCGTAGATCTACTCAAGAGGACACAAAAGATGTTAGCGAAGGCCAACCTAAGGTTGCACAAAATAGCTTCCAACAGTGCCACAGTGATGAAGGCGTTCCACGCAGATGATCAAGCACCAGATCTCAAGAATTTGGATCTGGGGACCGACACGCCTCCCATACAACGGAGCCTGGGGATAAGCTGGAATCTTAAAACAGACACCTTTACGTTCCAGGTAGCCATCGAAGAAAAACCCTTCACACGTCGCGGAGTCCTGTCCACCGTTAACAGTCTCTACGACCCGCTAGGATTCGTGGCTCCTGTCACTATACAAGGGAAGTCTCTCCTCAGAGAAATGTCCTTCGAAAAACAGGAATGGGACACCCCACTACCTCCAGAAAAACGGAAAGAGTGGGAAATGTGGAAACACTCCTTGAAGGCCCTCGAGCAACTTCAAATCCCACGCCCCTATTCACCTATATCTCTCACCGCCGCACACAGCAAAGAGCTTTGCGTGTTCTCAGATGCCTCCACCAAAGCTATAGCAGTGGTGGCCTACCTAAAAACCACGGACGTGGATGGAGGTTGCCACATCAGGTTCATCCTCGGCAAAGCTAAGCTGGCGCCACAACCCGACCATACTATACCCAGGCTCGAGCTGTGTGGTGCAGTGTTAGCAGTAGAACTGGCGGAGCTCATCGAGAACGAGATGGACAGCAAACCAGATGCCGTCAAACTCTACACAGATAGCAAGGTGGTACTGGGATACATATACAACAAGAAAAGGAGATTCTACGTATACGTAGCTAACCGTGTAGAAAGAATCAGGAAGTCAACCCAACCAGAACAATGGCACCACGTGCCCACAGAACAAAATCCCGCAGATCACGCCACCAGATCAGTGCCCGCATCTCAACTGCAGAATACGTCGTGGCTCACAGGACCAACGTTTCTCACGCAGCCCACGGAAACACCACCAACCCAAGTTGGCGACTTTGAACTCGTGGATCCCGAGAAGGATACGGAGATAAGGCCCCCACAAGTATCCGTGGTTCTCACCAATGTATCGCACAAAAACGCATTCGGATCACATCGATTCCAACGCTTCTCAAGATGGACGGCCCTTCTGCGAGCAGTAGCCCATCTCGGGCATATAGCCTCCTCCTTCCGCCAGACACCAGATGGTAAAACTACCGGCTGCCACGGCTGGCACATCTGTAAAGAGCTGCGCACCGTAGAGGAAATTACAAAGGCTAAGGAAACTGTTCTCAGTCATGTTCAAAGAGAAACGTATGCGGAAGAGATCAATTGCATTCGCGGAAAAAAGAGTGTTCACAAAAACAGTCCACTTTGGAAGTTGAATCCCTTCATCGACAACGACGGCCTCATGAGAGCAGGAGGCCGCCTCAATAAGTCCCAACTGAGCAGGGAGGAAAGCAACCCCCTCATCATCCCTGGCCGGCATCACATCGCTACCTTGTTGGTGCGCCACTACCACGAACAAGTCATGCATCAGGGACGACACTTCACCGAAGGCGCTATTAGGGCGGCGGGCATTTGGGTCGTTGGCATGAAAAGGTGCGTGGCCAGTAATCTCCACAAATGTGTTAAGTGCCGAATGCTGAGAGGCAAAAGCCAAGACCAAAGGATGGCGGATCTACCTGTCGACAGACTTAACACAGAACCCCCCTTTACCTATGTAGGACTTGATGTATTTGGGCCCTGGATGGTCATCTCGCGTAGAACTAGAGGCGGACTAGCAAACAGCAAACGATGGGCGGTACTCTTCACCTGCATGAGTATGCGAGCGATACACATCGAGGTTATAGAATCTATGGATGCCTCAAGCTTCATAAATGCCCTCAGAAGGTTCTTTGCAGTCAGAGGACCAGTTAAACAAATACGCTCCGATTGTGGTACCAATTACGTTGGAGCATGCAAGGAATTACAAATAAACACTAAGGACAATAGAGACAATAGTATCCAAAGATACCTGCGCGACCAAGAGTGCACGTGGACATTCAACCCTCCTCACTCCTCTCACATGGGCGGAGCATGGGAACGCATGATCGGAGTGGTTCGGCGTATCTTGGATTCTATAATGCTAAAAACCGATCTGACTCGACTCACTCACGAAGTGCTAACCACATTCATGGCCGAAATATCAGCAATAGTCAATGCTAGGCCCTTAATCCCAGTGTCAACAGATCCAGAATCGCCAAGTGTTTTGACACGAGCAATGCTGCTGACCCAGAAAGTAGGGAACGTCCCCACCCCAGTCGAAGGCTTCCACTCTAAGGATATGCACAAACGACAGTGGAGACAGGTGCAGTACTTGGCCAACACATTTTGGGATCGCTGGAGACGCGAGTATCTGGTGACACTCCAAGAACGCCACAAATGGCAAACAGTGAAACCAGATATCCAAGTGGGGGATGTGGTCTTGTTGAAAGATAAACAGGTGGCAAGAAATGAATGGCCCATGGGACTTATAATCAGAACTATCCCAAGCGAAGACGAAAGGGTTCGCAAAGTGGAAGTACGAGTGGCCCAGAATGGGATCGTTAAAACCTTCCTAAGACCCATTACAGAGACTATCCTTCTAATGCCCAAATCGGACTGTGATGGAAAAAAACTGGTTACCAGTGCCGTGGACTTTTAAGAGACATTGTGGTGCATCAAGCTAACCAAGAGCTGCGCACCCACCTGGCTTCCCTTACTGGAAGGCCTGGCCAAAGGACTTTGATGCCAGTGGTACCGGCCGGTATCACATTGTTATGGAAATATGGACTTTTGCAGTATATCGTTATGTTGTATGTATTGCACATATGTTCCACATAGCCTGCCATATAGTGGTATCTACAGATACCAGACGGGGAGTGTCATGGAACAGGAATACCCCTGTCTCCACTTTTGTTTTAACCCCTCTTTTATTGCAGCCCTGCTTGTCAGCTTATTAGAGCAAGCTGCATGTGTTAGATTCTGCTCACAAACACAGTGACAGTTCCCCTCTTCCCAGCAGTTTGCTGCATTAAGGTGCTACATTTTGCTACATGTTGCAGCTTCCCCAGGCACTCCTGTGAGTTGCCACGGCAGCCCCAGCCTTTCTCCCAAATGGGTTAGTCTGCTGTCTTCCCCTCTGCTCTGCCCACAGATGGTCTGTCCCCAGACTATCTCACCACCCAGCACACACTGCTTCTTCCTTTCCACCATTTTCCCTGGACTTGGAAGCACCCTACTGTAATCCCTGTAATGGTGATGTAGAAGTATCTTTTCACCTCCCTTGAATACTGAGCACACACAGAGACACCTACACCTCTACACAAGAGACTGTACCTTATCCTGTTTTCCCTCAATAAAACCAAGAAAAGAAACAGATCTTGTCATGCTTAGGAAAGAGGGCGAGTTGGCACTATCTGAGCTAAGTGATTACCACGTGATTCTCTAGCTTCCAGAATACCCATTGATTGCTATCCCTATGGGAGAAGCGCAGGGATTCACTTTCTGTTTTGCACATTTGTATGGCCATTTCCTTCACTAGCTGCATGCTCTTTACATGGAGAAGCGCAGTGATTATATTTGTTTTACATTATTTGTTGGGCCGATTTTAATCCTTTGCAGCACGCTCCTAGAGGGCAACACTACTATGGTGTAATTGAATATATTTAGCCAATCACCTGCAACTGCTTATTGAGCAGTTTGTGGCAGGCCAGCCCCTCCTCTTCTAGGTATATAATCTCCTAGCAAGGTCCCCTTATTCCACTTCACTTACATGTGAGTATCTGTACTGGTATATACCAGTTTTTAATTGCACTAGGTTATACAAGCATATGCTTTGATATTTTAACCCCTTCTGGGCTTATTTCACATAACACTAGTATGCATTTAGCGTAGGGACCTGCTAAAGAGACTTACCTTGACGTGGTTAGCAGGCTTGGCATTATTTGATCAAAGGATGTATACCAAAAGTCTCCTTTTTTCTTATAGATATTTACACCATACATATATATATATTCCCCATTGATTGCTATCCCTATGGGAGAAGCGCAGGGATTCACTTTCTGTTTTGCTGGGAGAGATATCTACAGCAAGAAAAAGCAAGACAGCGAGGCACAGGGCCAGGCCGCAGAGGGAAGAGAGAGTGAGGCGGGGGAGATATATCCTGCAAGAAAGAGCAAGGCGAGGCACAGGGACAGGCCACAGAGGGAAGAGAGAGCGAGGCAGAGGGAGATATATCCAGCAAGAACGAGCAAGGCAGCGGGGCACAGGGACAGGCCGCAGAGGGAAGAGAGAGCGAGGCGGGGGGAGATATATCCAGCAAGAAAGAGCAAGATAGCGAGGCAGAGGAACCCAGAGGAAAGGCTAAAGGTTTCATTTGTTTGAACGCGGGACTAGCGTGTAAGCCAGTCCCTTCGCTCATTTTAAGGAGGGAGATGTCATGATAATGTCATGAGGTATTGGGTATTTTTAATCCCTCTGGTGCTTAAGGGGTTAATGAGCTGCACTTTTAAGAAAAATACAAAATGCTGAGTCTGAAACAGATCAGAACTGTTTCTTTGAACTGCTCTGAATTTCAAAGGGATTTACTTGGGGAGGGGGTCCATGTGGATGGCCCACTCAAGGTGTCAATTGAATTAATCAAGGTCTACAGACAGGGTTGGGGGAGAACAGCTTCAAGGTATTTTGTAGAAGGGGTGGGCTCATGAAGGTGCCCTAAGATTGAATTGTACTTAAGTCTGGGCCAGGTTGTAAAATGGCAGATCTGACCAGGGGCATGCTTGGATAGCATGGCAGACCTCATCTTCTGAACCAGTGCCTCTCTGGGAAAAATCCATAGCATGTGGTAATGTACTGTATAGGATTTTCTGTTTTACCCCTTTTATTTTAAGAAGCTGTTCTGCCTTATATTGTAATTGTATGTTTATTTTGTAATACCTATTCTGTAATTCAAGCACTGTATTTTTCTATATATTAAACCATTTAATAAGTAATGCTTTGGGCTCTGAATGAACTTTGTACACGCTGGAGAGAATAACTTGCTAAATTCAGGCACATGTTACTACAACTGATTTTGTGTTAAAGTGCATAGTTTTTCCTATAATAAACAGGGACCTGAGGCCCTGGCGGATATTTTAGTCTAAGATCTTTTATCATATCTGCATAACCTCAGGTGGTGGCAGTGGATGGTTATGATGTGCAATTGAGTGGGGGGTTAATACTAACTCGCTGGTTCCTTCCAGAGGAGAAAGGGGGGTTGCTAGAGAAGCCTTTGTGTATTAACCCTGGTTGCATATCTAAAGTCACGTGCTCACTTGTGTGCTGTTCGTGGCGGTGGTATATTGGGACGGCTTGAGGGGAGATACAACCAATTTGAGGGACCCCTGAGTGGGTGAAGAGTGGGTGCGCTTGCGAGCGTCGGTATTAACCCTTGTCCCGTATGCAGGTCGCGTGATAGGAGGGGGTCGTACGTGACACCACTCTAGATTAATGCTCAAGATTCCTATTAGCCCAATTTGGCTAATGCTGGGTTTGGGCATAAGTAATAAATATACACGTGTAGTCCTGGTTAGTTTTGGGGCTATAGTTCTTTCTCCTCTTGTGCAGTAATCCCTGGTAAGGGCAGGTTGCCAGGAGTAATCATGGGGTTTCCCCACCCATCTATGCTGTGCAGTGAAGCAATGAAGATAGTGATAAAGTACTCTGTGTGCGAAACGCGTAGGTGCGTTCATCTAGTCCTTTTTTCACTGTATGTCTAGCCCGCAATAAATTACTTCTTTTTTGTTATTCTCGGAGTAGCCTGGCCTTTTTCCCTTTCCTGGATATTGAACACAGGATGTCCTCGGCTGTGCTCTATCTACGCCTACTACCTTCCTGTATCTACAACGGATGGATTGCACGCCTATGATGACAAGAGTGCCCCTTGGCTAGTACAGGTAAAGTGCCGCAGTGCCTTATTTAGTCCTGTTTACCAATTATTACTATAACTGGTTGGGTGTTAAATACAGTGTACATGGTTGTGGACGTCAGGCCGACTCCACTAGTCACTCATCCCTTTCAGTTTTTGTTCTATTACATTGGGGGACACTCCATCGCTACTTGGACTACCAATTATGGACTTATGATGTTCTTATTTTCTACATATGGAATTGGTTACAATTATTGAGCACCACATATACCACGTTTCTGCCAAGAGTACTCATGGGTTTTCCCCACCCATCTATGCTGTGCAGTAAGGCAGTGAAGATAGTGTCATCAGACTCTGTGTCCAATCACAGTGACACAGGAGTGGTGCCTATTGGAACTACTTATTGCATAGCATTTCCTGAATTTAGTGTGTTCCTCTCCCCCTTGAGAGAGGATAGTCTATCCCAGCAGGTTGCCAGGGCTCTGGCAGGTTTTGTGGCCCTCCCTCTGTACTTCTTGGCCTCTCCCTCTGGGAGAGGTGGGAGACTTCCTTTTACTCCACCAGGGAGTAAGAAAAGAGCTAGGACAGCTCCTAGGGCCCTGACTGGGAGTAATTGTCCAGGGACTTCCTCCGGGTGACAACCCAATGCTGAGCGGCTGAGTGACCGGGCTGCATGATGGGCAGTCTGCCAGATGGAGGAATAAAGTATACCCTTGATATTGAAACCTTCTTGCCTGAGACTGGAATCATTCAGGAAGAAGTTGCACAGAGAAGTTCTCCTTCAGAGATTCCTCCCTACCATTCTGGGGATCTGTTGGAGATGGAGGCACTGTACTAGTTAGTCTGACTCAGCTCTACCTCAAAAGCGTGTCCTGACATCCCCAATACCACCGCGGGAGACTCAGGGTCCTCTGTTGCCAGCAGGTTTGCACCAGCTTAGATACAGTAACCAGTACACCATTTCCCCTGGAGTACCCGACATGAGATTGGGGGGATGGGTTGGGGAACAGGGTTACATCACATTTAAAATGTAATAGTAATATTCAAAATACAGTTTAGACACAAAACCACTAATTGTCACTGTGGATACCTAGGCTCTCTCAATGGGGAGCCTAGGTGGTCACATTGGCAATCAATTGTAACCTGTAATAAAAAACAATGAACCATATGAAAATACATTAATAATCCCCTCTGAAGGGGTTAGCTCCTCCAGCCCTCCACTGTGAGACCTAACCGCTGTCCCCTTGGCAACCCCCATGACCCACCCCCCAACAAAGATACCCCCTCTAGACTAATGTCCAATATCCCTTTTAGCCAAATGTGGCTAACAGTGTTTTTTTTGGCATAAAGCATTAAAAAAAAAAATACACATTTAATTAAAAAAAATTAACCACCCAGGGTTGGTGGTTAGGCCTACCAGGTCGGTAGCGGAAGGGGTTAACCCCTTCATTACCATAGCGGTTACCACCGCTATGGTAATGAAGGGGTTAAGCCCTCCCGCAACCTTCCTGGTAGGCCTAACCACCCACGCTGGGCCATGTACCCCCATTTACCCACCCCTCTACCCCTAATAAACAAGGTACTGTGGCTTAACCCCTTCATTGCCGTTGCGGCTAACTGCTAAGTTAATGAAGCTGTTTTTTTGTTTCATTCTTTTTTATTGAGTTTTCAAAACAGAGAAACACAGAGTATAACAATACTGAGGGAACATAATACACCATACACAGTACAATACCCCTCTACTTCAGAAAGAGCAGCAGGTGAACATAGAAGAGTTACGGAGAGAGTTCTTTGTTTTAATAGTTATTTTTTATATTAGTGTTTATCGCTACTTTAGGCACGTTCTATAGTGCCGGGCGCATGCTGCGCCGTGCGCGCGCGGATTTTTAGTTGGCTGCCGTCAGTCAGCCTTTCTATAGAAGGGCCGCGCGCGCACACGGCAGGAAGAGGGGAGCCGACAGACAGCGGCGAAGATGAAGAAATTCATCTTTTCGCGCCGCTGCCTGCGCTCAAATGTATGTGTGTATGTATGTATGTGTGGATGTGTGTGTGTGTATGGATGTGTGTGTGTGCGTGCGTGCGTGCGTGCGTGCGTAAATAACTGCAGAAGGTAAAAAAAAAATATTTAATAAAGTTTTTTTTTCTTCACAAAAATCTTAACTAGGACTTACTTTCACTCACACAACCCATGCACACACATATACTCACACATACATACACATACATACACGTACATACACTGCGGCTCACTCGGGGTGTGTGTTCGGCTGCTCACTGAGGGGGGATCTGCGGCTCACTCAGGGGGGGTGTGTTCGGCTGCTCACTGGGGGGGCTGGGTGTGGTGTGCTCGGTGGCTTCCTGGGGGGGGGGTGCTTGGCGGCTCACTCGGGAGGGGTTTGGAGGCTTACTCGCGGGTGTTCGGCTGCTCACTGGGGGGCTGGGGGTGGTGTGCTCGGAGGCTCACTGGGGGGGGGGTGCTCAGTGGCTCACTCGGTGGGGGAGGGGTTTGAAGGCATACTCGAGGGGGGGGGAGTGGTGTTCCGTGTGTTTGTCTCTCTTCCTCCTCCCCAGTGACTCCTGCTGGTGGAAGCTGGCAACACTGACGTTGCTGATGGCCTCCTTTGCCATCAGTGACGTCACTTCTGTCACCATCAACTGTATTTACTGCATGGAAATTTTTCTCATGTAGCAGATGTGCATCAAGAATCTTCACTTAAAAAAATATATAATGAATAATATGAAGTTAGTCCCTGATAAAATATAACAGATATAGGCGGAACATCGTTTATATACATACTACGTATATACTATTGTTGTACCTGGTCCTACTTTTTTTTTTTAAATGGGTAAATGGTACCCAGGCAAAATCAATTGTTCTACCCGGCCGGGTACCCGGTTACCCGGACGGCACTTAACTGCAGGGTGGAGGAAGACCGCAGCAACATCTAGGAACAGCAGCAGAGGTCCTGTGGCGGTGGCAGCATCAGAAGTCTGTATTCAGCCGGTGAGGGAGCAGCAGGAAACCATTACACAGCAGATGCCAGTGTGAGCCGGGGAACCACGTAACCGGAGCAGGAGTGTTCCTATTGGACAGCCGGTTCACACTGGCATCTGATGCTGCCACCGCCACAGGACCTCTGCTGCTGTTCCCAGATGTCTCCGCGGTCTTCCTCACCTTCCGTCGCCGGCTGCAGGTAAATGATGATGTATTCTCAGCTATTCTGAGATTACTTGGGCCCACTTCTCAGTTGCCGGGCCCGGGTAGCTGAAAAAGCGCCGGATACCGGGTAATTTCCGGGTACAAGGTACATCACTAGTATATACATGTAGCTGGGTATTCCTCCTGGCCACTGGGGGCATTTACACAGCTCCTCAGCCTGACTCTGGAGACAGGGATGGACTAAAGAAACTCTATGTCCTTGAACTCTGACACTGGGCAGGGAATATACACTGTGACTGTGACATGTGCAGAGCACGCGAGGTGCTAGGACTATACTGGGAGCTAGTAAGGCTGCCTGGGATTAGGTCAGTGTTACTCCCTATAGGCCCCAGTTAGTTCCCAGCCACAGTAGCCTGTGTGTTGTAGGGCTGGCCATAAGTAAGGGACCCTTCCCTGTAGTATCCCAGCGGAGAAGCAGCGGGTGGATTGGACTCCAAGGAAGGAACCCCCCCAAGGCCAGAGACCACGTGAGCAGCCCCCTGGTAAGGTGCGAGGGGAAGTTTATTTGGAGGCCCCGCATCGTGGGACATCGCTGATTACTTTCTCCTAAGAGGGAGGCCATTGTGTCAAACATCCAAAGGGAAGGTACCCACCGTGCACCAACAATCTCATGGGGTAGCCAAACACACACATACACACACACACTCACACTCACACACATTCACACACTCTCCTTGATCTTGGCCGGACGTATACTATCCCAGGGGTGTTGGGGTTAGTGCGGTTAGGAGGGAGGAGGGGTATGGTTATTCTCCTCATGTGAGGAGAAGGGATTATACTGTTATTGCTGTGTTTTGCTATTGTACATGACTGTTATGTTGGACCCTGTTGGCAAAGTTACTATTGGTTATATTATTGTGTGAGTGGTTATTCACTAGATGTGGAGGGCGCAAGATTATTCTGGGGGGGTGCGGACGTCTCCTACCTTATCTTCGGCGACGCGTCGCCCTAGCAACGCACGTCAGATGACGCCATGGGGTCACGTGATGTCACATGACCCTGCGCATCATTTGACGCTGGATATTAGGTAAGGGGGGGGGGGCGCGAGCACAGGGGCTGGCAGGCAGGGGGGGGCGCATCACAGAAAATTTGCGCACCCCTGCACTAGAGTATTGTTTCCTGTGAGGGGGTTATCCCATCCGTGGCGGGATCCTCAAAGGTGGAGGCTCTGCACCTTGCATCCCAAGATCACACGCGGAGGCCTTCTGTTACCACACAGGTTAGCACTGTAACACCACATTACCTGCAGGTATACCTGGGGGGGTTAGGCATGTGTATCCAGATATATATATATATATATATGTATATATGTGTATGTATATGTGTATGTGTATATATATATATATATATATATATATGTGTATGTATGTATGTACATTTTTAATCCCCAGGGATCAGGGTCTTTCCATGCTCCCGCCTCCCACTGGCAGAAGATTTTATTTCAAGTATAAAATAAAAATAAAAGATAGCACAAATTGCCTTTAATTTCCTGTCATGGTGACAGAATGACAAACTGCGTCTCTATTCGCTCGCTAAGGACCGCATTGTAACTCGGGCACTAAACGGGTAATATTGAACTTACGTTCTCAATGCAAGGCTGCTGATGGTGTGTGTGTGTGTGTGTGTGTGTGTGTGTGTGTGTGTGTGTGTGTGTGTGTGTGTGTGTGTGTGTGTGTGTGTGTGTGTGTGTGTGTGTGTGTGTGTGTGTACGCATATATAGATAGATATAGCTCTGTATCAATGTATATGTGTATATATACATACATTGCGATATACATACATACATACATACATACATACATACATACATACATACATACATACATACAAATCTTATCATGCATCCTCTAGCAAAAATCATAACCAAGTTAAAAAAAAATGTTTAACCTTTTAAAAAGCACACTTTCCATCACACGCACAACTTTGGCCTTGTTGTTAATGTATTAAAAATAAGATAAAATCAAAAGTCATCTGGATATAATAAAAACCTGCTTTATCATATACATACGTGGGTGTGTATATATCTCTCTCTCTCTATATCTATCTATCTCTATATATCTATCTACAGTATATATATATATATATATATCTATCTCTATATATCTATATCTATTTCTATCTCTAAATATCTATCTCAATATATATATATCTCTATCTCAATATATATATATCTCTATCTCAATATATCTATCTCTATCTCTATACATCTATCTCTATCTTTATACATCTATCGCTATACATCTATCTCTATCTTTATACATCTATCGCTATACATCTATCTCTATATATCTATCTATATATATCTATCTCTTTCTCTATACATCTATCTCTATCTCTATATATCTATCTCTATATAACTATCTCCATAAGGATCAGGTGTTCGCCTCCGGCCTCCGGATCCAAAACCTGCTTCTCCTGCACGGCACTCGGCTCCGGGTCTGGGCTTTTACTCTGCAAGGGGGACAATGCATGAAATTAATAGGATATACAGGTACACTGGCGACACACTTTATTCGAGCTCGGCTAGTCCCACGAATTCGGGTATACCCGGGTGTATTGAGGTTTGTGACTGTTTTAAGCCTGAGTGCATTGGGTTATTTTCAAGCAGGGATTAAAGCATTTTATTCCCGCTGGCTGCAATACAGCACAGTTTATATATATATATATATATACTGCATTACAATTCATGAATTTATGCCATCTGGTAGACACGCGAAGCATTGCAGCCTATTAAATCCTAATCATTATCATTTAACAGATCAGCCGCCCGTCAGCCAGGCATGAACCCAGGCTGGGAAGGCAAACGCAACGGGGCTTGTCAGAGGTGAGGAGCGGCGCATTCCAGGTATCTGCCAGGTACATACTGGGTATTTGCTCGAATAAAGTGTGTCGGTGCAGTAGTCCTCGCTATCCGTCGCTTCATTATCCGTCGCGTCATAATGCATTCCGCGGAACGCATTATACAATGTCGGAACGGATTATTCGACCCCTGCGGATTAAGATTGGATTCGCAATCCGACGTTTTGCGGAACAGTTTCCGACGGATAACCGAGGACCCCCTGTACATATCTCTCTGTCTATGAACAGCGGGTTTAAAAGTCATGCTTCTATCCGCTATGAATCCCATACAAAATCAACTCTTGCGATACCTGCACCATTGTCCTACATTCTCCCTGAACAATCTTCCCTCGGCACAAAGAATGACAATGAAAGATGGCGACGACGCTGAAAAATGATTTCATTAATTGATCGGTGCGGTGAGAGCCAAACCATGCAGAAGCAGAGAGCTGCCAATACCTGCTGCATGCAGAGCCGAGCGATCCCTGCAGGTTCATGCTGTGACATGCATGCTCCTATTATAACGGACAATGCACCAACTCTTGTTGCCTCCAGGCATCTCCCCAGCTGCTGACATGCCTCCTGCACTGTAGTACGCCGGGCCTCTCTGACTCCGGCGTGCACCGGAAATGTGTGCAGCAACTTCCGGCACACTGACGTCACAGAGCGGCCCGGAGAGAGGCGGGCCCAATGTAAGTAAGTAAGCGTCTGTATGTATATATGTGTATACTGTGTGCTTATTTGCATGTCATTTCCCAGAATCCCTTGCTGCAGTGGAAGCACTGTGTGCTGGGTGATAATGGTGAAAGGCAGGGGTGCAGACCTGTCTAAGACATGCAAATGAGCACACAGTAATATTTCCATTTGCTATATGCTTTACTGTGGAGGGTTTTTGTCACACTGTTTTTACCCACCATGACTTAACTAAGTGCGATGGATACCTATCCAAGCTTCAAATTGCAAAGCCAGTATAACCAACCACATTGAGAACCAAAAGGTCGAAACAGCTGTCTGTGGGTAGGTTTACTGGCTATGCATCTTAACCCAGGCTGTGCTGAAAAGCTGTGCAATGCAGCATGAGTTTCTAGGGGTCCATGTCAAAATGGATTTGAAGCAAAAGGTGGCACTGTGCTCATTTGCATGTCACTGCAGCAAAGGATTCTGGAAAAACACATGCAAATGAGTACACTGTCACCTTTTGCCTGAAATCCATTTTTACATGGAATCCTTATAAGCTAATGCTCGCTGTTAACACAGCTAGTCTGTGAGTGGTTTCTCTGGCTTTGCATCTGATTCCCATGCTGTGCTTAAAAGCTGTGTTAACGTCTCTATTTCCTGACCAGGGGTTTCCTCATCACCAGCCATCTTTCCAACACTTATCAGCACCACCGCTCTCTCCCTCCTTCCTTTCCACGCTTCGTTCCTCATCTGCTTTGTATACCTGGGTAGTCACCTGCACGCTGTTCTCCCGTTCCAGGGCTTCCTTCTTTCTCTTCTCCTCCATCTCCCTGTACCTGGTAAGACAAATATTATTTTAACATTACCGTCCAACCATTATTATATTAGGGATTAAAAATGAACTAGGTAGATAGTACCCCCTTTGAACCCCCAAAGTTGAGACTCCTCGTGGCCATCAGGACACTGTACGGAGTCAGTACAGTGCAGCAGCAGGGAACCGCAGCTGATCGCCGTGCGAATACAATGAGAGCAGTGGGCAAGTAAGCCCTGAGTGTGCACGTCTGTCAGTGGTGCCCAGGGGGTACTATCTACCTAGTTATAGTGTGGCATTAGTGACCCATTCATAAGTATGGGTTGCCACTGTTAATACCTCACCGATTTATTTATGGTACAAGTATACTTTACAGTCCACTGTCTACTAGCAGCACCTACCTTAAGTCATCCGGGCTATTATCTGATCTCTGAACAGATTCTACACGGACTATCCCACAAGACCTTACATTGTTTTTGCTAGTGCCTTTCTCTGTCATGATACTTGCACTACTCAGTCATTAGGATACGGACTCCTTACTGATTATAGTTTTCCGTCCACAGAAGCTACTGTGCGAGACTGCAGTCTGCACTTACACAGGTGCCTGCAATCAGCACTTGATTGCAGTAAACTAGCAAGGTTACTCGGGGACTCTGTGTCTACACTGATCATCTATGTGTACCATTACCAATTGATTACCCCCTAACACGACCACTTTGTGTGGATCCCCTTTACTAAGGGCTCCACTAGGGAATAGTAGATTATTATACTCTATCATCCCGACATTCTCTGAATCCAGGGTGACTCTTACTCACATCCGACAGGATCCCTTGTGCATCATATGTGTCATTTTAAAGCCATATATTTTATCATTCGTGATTAATTAAAATAAATTTTAACCTCTACATCAATCATTCAGACTGTGAGCCAGAGTGCCTGTAATTGGGTTTCTTTTCTCGAACCCGGTTTCATAAGACACTAAATTGTGTAAGGAAGTAGAATCAGAGCAGGATGTAATTTCTCTACAGAAGGACTTGGAGAGACTGGAAACTTGGGCAGATAAATGGCAGATGAGGTTTAATACAGATAAATGTAAGGTTATGCATTCGGGAAACAAGAATAAACAAGTGATTTACAAATTAAATGGGGATAAATTAGGGGAATCCTTGATGGAGAAGGATTTTGGAGTGCTTGTAGACAGCAGGATTAGCAATAGTACCCAAAGTCATGCAGTAGCTGCAAAGGCAAACAAGATATTATCTTGCAATAAACGGGCAATGCATGGAAGGGAAGTAAACATAATTACTGTATGCCCCTTTATAAATCATTAGTAAAACCACACCTTGAATGTGGAGTACAATTTTAGGCTCCAGTCCTTAGAAGATACATTATGCAACCAGAGAGAGTGCAGAAAAGAGCCACCAAATTAATAAATAGGATGGATGAATAATCTGATTTACGAGGGGACACGAGCAGCAGAGAGAAGAGAGGAGCACAGCAGCGTGTACAGCGATATCCAGCTTGTGCAGCATACAAAAATAAGGGTAACTCCAAACAGGGATCCGTTATAAATAAACTATTTAATGGTCAGTAAAAACAACAATGGTCCTGCCATTGTTGTTTTTACTGACCATTAAATAGTTTATTTATAACGCATCCCTGTTTGGAGTTACCCTTATTTTTGTATGCTGCACAAACTGGATATCGCTGTACACGCTGCTGTGCTCCTCTCTTCTCTCTGCTGCTCGTGTCTACTCTTAGAGGACTGCACGCTGGACGATCCACTCGCAAAGGACACCATCCAGGAAGGTAAAGGGCATAGCCCATCTCAATTTACCCTCCTTTGCTGGACTTATCTGTTTAATTCCCCAGGGTTGAGTATATTCTTATTAAGAGACCTATTTTGGGGTACCCGCGTGGGTACCACCGGGTCCCTAGTTTCTCACCCTGGGATGTTATATCATTATTACTAATGTCCTGAGTTTGGATTCACTACATGGAATAAGGAATGACTTTATGTTCGCTATAACTATGGTGATGCAGCAATACATTGCACCTTCGATTTACGAGGGGAGGCTAGCTAAATTCGATTTGTTTACATTAGAAAACAGGTATCTAAGAGGTGATATGATAACTAAATACAAATATATTCGGGAACAGTACAAGGAGATTTCAAAAGAACTATTCATCCCAAGGGCAGTACAAAAAACAAAGGGTCATCCCTTAAGGTTGGAGGAAAGGAGATTTCACCAGCAACAAAGGAAATGGTTATTTATAGTAAAGGCAGTTAAAATGTGGAATTCATTACTCATGGAGACTGTGATGGCAGATACAATAGACATGTCCAAAAAAAGGTTGGACATCTTTTTAGAAAGGAAAGGTATACAGGGTTATACCAAATAAGTAAACATGGGAAGGATGTTTATTCAGGAAGTAATCCGATTGTCAATTCTTGGAGTCAGGAAGGAATTTATTTTTACCCTAATGAGATCTCATTGGATGATATTTTACTGTTTTTTTTGTTTGTCTTCCTATGGATCAATATACTTTAAATAGGGATATAGGATAAAGTATCTGTCATCTAAATTTAGCATAGGTTGAACTTGATGGACGTATGTATTTTTTCAACCTCATTTACTATGTACAGTAACTACAGTATGTAGTGTTGGGCAGTGGTCAAAGTGTTAAGGTACAAAAAGGCTACCAAAGTGCCGATACTTTCATTTTAGGGACGTGCGATTTCTAAAATCCAGAATAAGCGGCGCTACCTTTACTGGTAAGGCCTCACGCTACAAACAAACGTGTATATTCCAAAGGGCATGGCCATAGTGAGCGCGAGCTTGCGCGTGCATGTGGGATACAAGGATACCAAAAGCAGAGGAGACTAACTTGTTTATTATTGCAGCGAGACAGCCTGGTCATGTGAGCGGTTAACCGCCAATGAAAATTTAGTAAGCTATTCTGCCTGGATACTGTTCAAATGACTTGTTGTCAGTGGAGTTGTGCTTGCTGTGAGAATATGGAGAACTCAACTATTGAAAATGTGATTTCTGAGGTTTACAAAAGTGAACCTTTAATTCATACCATGACAGAAATAGCAATGATAATTTCTGCTCCTCTTCTTGCTCCCGTTCCAGGGCTTCCTGTTTCTTCCTCTTCTCCTCCACCATCTCCTTGTACCTGGTAAAACAGATATTATAACATTACCGTCCAACCATTACTATATTGGGGATTAAAAATGACACTAAAAAGTATATATAGAAAATACTAAATCGTTGTGGTCTTCTTAGATTTTACAAAGGCTTTTGATATGGTTCCACACGAGATTAATGTACAACATAAAGCAAATTGGACTCTGTAAAACATATTTGAACCTGGATTGAAAAGTGGTTGAATGATAGACAACAGAGAGTTGTCATAAATTGAACTTTTTCAGGTTGGGCTAAAGTTGTGAGTGGAGTACCTCCGCAATCGGTACTGGGACCCCTACTTTTTAACTTGTTCATTAATGACCTTGAGGTTGGCATAGAGAGCAAAGTCGCTGATTACACTAAATTGTGTAAGGTAGTAGAATCAGAGCAGGATATATTTTCTCTACAGAACGACTTGGATAAACTGCAAACGTGGGCAGGTAAATGGCAGATGAGGTTTAATACAGATAAATGTAAGGTTATGCATTTGGAAAACAAGAATAAACAGGTAATTTACAAATTAAATGGGGATACATTAGGCGAATCCTTGATGGAGAAGGATTTATAGTAAGAGTTCATGTAGACAGCAGGCTTAGCAATAGTGCCCAAAGTCATGCAGTAGCTGTAAAGGCAAATTAGACCATCTTATCTTGCACAAGCTGATATACCCGGCGTTGCCCGTGATGTAATGTTCTCGCTCCCACTCCCTTCCACCCTCTTCCCCCCCCCCTTCACAGATGTTCAGAGCTGCGCCCCCCTCCCCCCACTGTTCACAGCTCCGATTTCCCTGCCCCATTCAATGCTTTGTTTCCTTCCCCCCCCTCCTTTCACAGCTCCCCCCCCCCTGTTCACATCTCCGTGCCCCCACCCCCTGTGTTTGGCAGCTGAGCTGACTGAGGGGGAAAGTGTGTGTGTCAGTAAGTGTGTGTGTGTGTCAGTCAGTGTGTGTGTCAGTCAGTGTGTGTGTGTCAGTCAGTGTGTGTGTGTGTGTCAGTCAGTGTGTGTGTGTCAGTTAGTGTGTATGTGTCAGTCAGTGTGTGTGTGTCAGTCAGTGTGTGTGTGTCAGTCAGTGTGTGTGTGTCAGTCAGTGTGTGTGTCAGTCAGTGTGTGTGTCAGTCAGTGTGTGTGTCAGTCAGTGTGTGTGTCAGTCAGTGTGTGTGTCAGTCAGTGTGTGTGTGTCAGTCAGTGTGTGTGTGTCAGTCAGTGTGTGTGTGTCAGTCAGTGTGTGTGTGTCAGTCAGTGTGTGTGTGTCAGTCAGTGTGTGTGTGTCAGTCAGTGTGTGTGTGTCAGTCAGTGTGTGTGTGTCAGTCAGTGTGTGTGTGTCAGTCAGTGTGTGTGTGTCAGTCAGTGTGTGTGTGTCAGTCAGTGTGTGTGTCAGTCAGTGTGTGTGTCAGTCAGTCAGTGTGTGTGTGTCAGTCAGTCAGTGTGTGTGTGTCAGTCAGTCAGTGTGTGTCAGTCAGTCAGTCAGTCAGTGTGTCAGTCAGTCAGTCAGTCAGTGTGTGTCAGTCAGTCAGTCAGTCAGTGTGTGAGTCAGTCAGTGTGTGTCAGTCAGTCAGTCAGTCAGTCAGTGTGTGTGTCAGTCAGTCAGTCAGTCAGTCAGTGTGTGTCAGTCAGTCAGTCAGTCAGTCAGTCAGTCAGTGTGTCAGTCAGTGTGTGTCAGTCAGTGTGTGTCAGTCAGTCAGTGTGTGTGTCAGTCAGTGTGTGTGTCAGTCAGTGTGTGTGTCAGTCAGTCAGTGTGTGTCAGTCAGTCAGTGTGTGTTAGTCAGTATGTATTTATGTGAGGGCTTCCCCCCCTCTCTCCTGACTCCACCCCCCCCCTCTCCAGACTCAACCTCCCCCCTTCTCTCCTGACTCCACCTCTCCCCCCTCTTTCCTGACCCCCTCTCCCCCCCCTCTTTCCTGACCCCCTCTCCCCCCCTCTTTCCTGACCCCCCCCCTCCCCCCCTGCTGACTGGGGGTGGCCCGCTAATGTCGGCGGCGAGTGGACAGGTGAGGCGCTGCTGAGAGGGGGGGGGGGTGGTGGTGCACAGGCGGCTGCAGTGGTGTTGTTCTTCCCCCTCCCCCCTGCATCTGTGTCGGCAGCGGGTGGGGAGGAGGTGAGGCGCTGCTGAGAGAGGGTGGGGGTGGTGGGCAGAGGTGGCTGTCGGCGGCGGTGGTCCCCCTCCCCCCCGCGAGGAGCTTTGCCGGCGGCGGGTGGTTAGTTGTGACGCTGCTAAGAGAGGGTGGTAGGTGGTGGGGCAGAGGCGGCGGCGGCGGTGGGTCATCGGTGGCGGGTGGGGAGTTGAGGCGCTGCTGAGAGATGGTGTGGTGGGGCAGAGGCGGCTGTCGGCGGTGGTTCCCCCCACCCGCGCGGAGCTGTGTCGGCGGCGGGTGGGGAGGAGGTGAGGCGCTGCTGAGAGAGGGTGGTAGGTGGGGGGGCAGAGGCGGCTGTTGGCGGCGGTGGTTGCCCCCCCCAACCCGCACGGAGGTGTCTCCCCCCAGAATCTGTGTTGGCAGCGGGTGGGGAGGAGGTGAGGCACTGCTAAGAAAGGGTGGTGGGGCAGAGGCGGCTGTCGGCGGAAGTGGAGTTGTCCTTCCCCCCCGCGAGGAGCTGTGTTGGCGGCGGATTGGGGAGGTGGGGGGTGGTGGCTGTGGTGTGTGTGTGTGTTGGCGGGTTTGAGCGGAGGAGGCTGCTCACAGTGTGCGGTGATGGTCAGAGGCGCACGCGGTCACGGTGTGAGGAGGCTGTGCTTGTGTGTCTCTTCTCCCTGCCTGGCCCCTCCCTGCCTGGCCAGCAGGCCAATAAGCTGTCCACACAAACATTATTTCAGTCTTATAGATATAGATTAAATGGGCAATGCATGGAAGGGAAGTAAACATAATTAAGCCACTTTATAAATCATTAGTAAAACCACACCTTGAATGTGGAGTACAATTTTAGGCGCCAGTCCTTAGAAAAGACAGTATGGAATCAGAAACAGTGCAGAAAAGAGCCACCAAATAAATGAATGGGATAAATAATCTGATTTATGTGGAGAGGCTAGCTAATTTGATTTGTGTACATAAGAAAACAGACAACTAAGATGTGATATGATAACTATATACAAATAAATTCGGGGACAGTACAAGGAGCTTTCAAAAGAACTATTCATCCCAAGGGCAGTACAAAGGACACAGGGTCATCCCTTAAGATTGGAGGAAAGGAGATTTCACCAGCAACAAAGGAAAATGTTATTTACAGTAAGGGCAGTTAAAATGTGGAATTCATTACCCATGGAGTCTTTGATGGCAGATACAACAGACATATTAAAAAAAAGGTTGGACATCTTTTTAGAAAGGAAAGGTATACAGGGATATACCAAATAAGCAAACATGGGAAGGATGTTGATTCAGGGAGTAATCTGATTGTCAATTCTTGGAGTCAGGAAGGAATTTATTTTTACCCTAATGAGATCTCATTGGATGATATTTTACTGGGTTTTTTTTGTTTGTCTTCCTCTGGATCAATATACTGTAAATAGGGATATAGGATAAAGTATCTGTCATCTAAATTTAGCATAGGTTGAACTTGATGGACGTATGTCTTTTTTCAACCTCATTTACTATGTAACTATGTAGTGGTGGGCAGTGGTCAAAGTGTCAAGGTACAAAAAGGCTACCAAAGTGCCGATACTTTCATTTTAGAGACGTGCGATTTCTAAAATCCAGAATAAGCAGCGCTACCTTTACTGGTAAGGCCTCACGCTACAAACAAACGTGTGTATTCCAAAGTGCATGGTCATAGTGAGCGTGAGCTTGCGCGTGCATGTGGGATACAAGGATACCAAAAGCAGAGATGACAAACTTGTTTGCTATTGCAGTGAGACAGCCTGGTCATGTGAGTGGCTAACAGTCAATGAAAATTTAGTAAGCTATTCTGCCTGGATACTGTCAAATGACTTGTTGTCAGTGGAGTTGTGCTTGCTGTGAGAATATGGAAAACTCAGCTATTGAAAATGTGATTTCTGAGGTTTACAAACGTGAACCTTTAATTCATACCATGACAGAAATAGCAATGATAATTTCTGGTCCTCTTCCCGTTCCAATGCTTCCTGCTTCTTCCTCTTCTCCTCCACCATCTCCTTGTACCTAGTAAAACAGATATTATTTTAACATTTCCTTCCAACCATTATTATATTGGAGATTAAAAATGAAACTAAAAAGTATATATAGAAAATACTAAATCGTTGTGGTCTTCTTATATTTTACAAAGGCTTTTGAAATGGTTCCACACGAGATTAATGTACAAAATAGAGCAAATTGGACTCTGTAAAACATATTTGAACCTGGATTGAAAAGTGGTTGAATGATAGACAACAGAGGGTTGACTCCTGCTTTTTAACTTGTTTATTAATGACCTTGAGGTAGGCATAGAGAGCAAAGTCGCTGATGACACCAAATTGTGTAAGGTAGCAGAATCAGAACAGGATGTATTTTCTCTACAGAAGGACTTGGATAAACTGAAAACTTGGGCAGGTAGATGGCAGATGAGGATCAATACAGATAAATGTAAGGTTATGCATTTGGGAAACAAGAATAAACAGGTAATTTACAAATTAAATGGGGAATCCTTGATGGCGAAGGAGTTACAGTAGGAGTGCATGTAGATAGCAGGATAGCAATAGTGCCCAAAGTCATGCAGTAGCTGCAAAGGCAAACAAGATCTTATCTTGCATTACATGGGCAATGCATGGAAGTGAAGTAAACATAATTAAGCCCCTTTATAAATCATTAGTTAAACCACACCTTGAATGTGGAGTACAATTTTAGGCGCCAGTCCTTAGAAAAGACATCATGGAACCAGAGAAAGTGCAGAAAAGAGCCACCAAATTAATGAATGGGATAAATCTGATTTATGTGGAGAGTCTAGCTAAATTTGATTTGTGTACATAAGAAAACAGGCAACTAAGATGTGATATGATAACTATGTACAAATAAATTTGGGGACAGTACAAGGAGCTTTCAAAAGAACTATTCATCCCAAGGGCAGTACAAAGGCCACAGGGTCATCCCTTAAGATTGGAGGAAAGGAGATTTCACCAGCAACAAAGGAAAGGGTTATTTACAGTAAGGGCAGTTTAAATGTGGAATTAATTATCCTTGGAGGGTGTGATGGCAGATACAAAGACCTATTCAAAAAAAGGTTGGACATCTTTTTAGAAAGGAAAGGTATACAGGGATATACCAAATTAGTAAATACGGGAAGGATGTTGATCCAGGGAGTAATCTATTTTTTTAAACTCTTCTGCCCCTCCTTATTTCTGAGCCCTAATTTCCCGCTATGCATCATCCCGACTCTTGCGTTCTGCTCAATGATGTCTTCTCTCTACCCCCTTTGTATCTAATGCCCTCTCACGCCTTAAGCCTTTCTCACTGACTGCCCCACACTTCTGGAATGCCCTTCCCCTCAATACCCGACTAGCACCCTCTATATCCACCTTTAAGACCCACCTTAAAACACACCTGCTTAACGAAGCATATGAGTAGCTCCGTGGCTAATACTATACACCTGATACATAAAGCTTGGCCCCTTGCAGACGCACTTACCAGAATGCCCTCCTACTGTCTCTGTACGTTCTTCCTACCTACCAATTAGATTATAAGCTCTTCGGAGCAGGGAGTCCTCTTTCTAAATGTTAATTTTTATGTCTGAAGCACTTATTCCCATGTTCTGTTATTTGTATTTGTTATTTATATGTTTGTCACGTGTATTACTACTGTGAAGCGCCATTTATATTAATGGCGCTATATAAATAAAGACATACATACATACATTAACGCAATGGGACTCGGCCTGCGCTCCTGCTGGCGTCTTACACATAAGGACCTCCAGCATGCCTGCAGAGAGGAACACTTAAAGATGGCAAAGCAGCCCGTCGCCATTTCCAGACACGGAGCGATGACTTGGTGCGCGCTAACCTAGGCAGTGCCAAAGTGGTCTTAAAGCAGTTTTGTAACAGAGACGGTTCCTTATCGCAGAAGAAGGAGGCACCAGTTATAAGATGTCAAAGTTTGGGGTCTCATCCCTGAAATGTTAGTGTTTGAAATGCAGTGAAGTTCCAGCCACGGAACATTCTAAAGATGCATTTTTGTAAACATGATCAACACCATGGCGACCGTCACTGCATTCTGTTACAAAAAGCATGTGGTGGCTCAGGAATAGGTGGGACTCTACAATGTGGGATATTGGACCCGGGTCTCCAACACCCTTTTATATTAGTTAAAGATCCTAAGAAAACCTCAGAAATCCCTGTAGATACTTATAGGATCTCAAAAGCTTTTCAATCTTTGAACTCCCATCTATTTCCTTTAACTAGTGTCTTATTGGGTATGTCATTGACACTTCCAGGGGCTCCTACCCCCAACACGGGCCACCCCAAGCCTGACCCCTCCCCCAATAGTAATGGCCAATAGCTCTGTTAGCCACATATTGGCTGTTGGCCAATATAAACACATTACATAATATAAACGCTGAAATAACAGACATTAATATAAACTAAAATGAATATATAATCCATTCCATAGAGCAGGGGTGCGCAAACTTTCTGCGCTGCGCCCCCTGCCTACTCAGCCCCAGTGCTCGCACCCCCCCTTACCTAGGAAGCGGCGACAAATGACGCAGCAGAGGCATTGGATGCGTGTTGCCATGGCAATGTGGAGTCAAATGTCACCACGGGGATCATGGCGCCACATGACCCCACGGCGTCATTTGATGCTGCGTTGCCATGGCGACGTGTCACCCGCAGTCAAATTAAGTAATTTTCACCATGGCAACGTGACGTCACATGGCATTGTGACGTCACATGACATCGTGACGTCAGAAAACGCAGACGAAAAATAAGGGTGGGCGCACCCCTGGCCTAAACTTTTACTGTCGGGGGAACAATGTGTTGCCGGCACCTCCGTCAGTGAAAGGGTTAATGATGCTACGCATTCAAACCTTAGGGTTTTTTTGTTTGTTTTTTTCCTGTGTATAGTTAAAAAAATAAATGTATAGTAAAAAAGACACAAATTGCTCTTTCCAACACACTTTTTATTGTTAAAATCTGATGCTTTGTTCAGGAGATAGAAGCGTTTGCAATATTAAGTGTGCGGGAGGTTAAAATAGAGCTCTCCCCCTCACGCGCTCCCCGGCATTTATTACAAATATGGTTATTTAGGGTTTCAGGGAGGTTTTTCTAGGGACTGATCAGGCTAAATATGATAAATGTTAGAATTTCGCTGCCTGAGCCGGATCTGCTCTTTGAAAAAATGTTTTAAGTGTTAGAAATTATGTTTCCCTTAATCTCTAGCTTCTGGTGTTACATAGTAAACTTTAGACAGCAGTGGGCTCTGGGGAGAGCTCTATTTTAACCTCCCGGACACTTAATATTGCAAACGCTTCTATCTCCTGAACAAAGCATCAGACTTTAAAAAGAAAAAGTGTGTTGGAAAGAGCAATCCGTGTCTTTTATAATATACTGATACAGAAGAGAAAGTAGGAATATCAAGGATGTTATATGATAATAACCATGACATAGACAATCCAGGACCACCAATCCAAACATAATGATTATCCAAATTGTTAGGGTCCTCCTTAACATTCCATAATAACTCTGCAGCTTAATAATAGTGAAAAGAACATGATGGACACAACAATACAAGGGGACATGAGAGGAGGGGGGGGGGGTGGTAACAATATTTGCGACGGTCTCAGTTTAATTTACTTGTATACTCCAAGTCATACCCATTATTCGAAGGGGATAGTCATTACACTAGTTTATTTGAGACATGTCTCTGTGCTAGATCAGTCCGAGGGACTCGTTGTCTTCTGTCTACACCCAAGCCAATTCTTTAATATCTCTCTGGCCCCACTCTCCAGCAAACCATGGGTCCCAGGTCTGAGAGAACCTGTTGCAGCTTTCCCTCAGGAAAGCTATGTATTTCCATCGTAGCAATATGTTATATGCTACGTTTTTTCCATTTCTAGAGAGGGGGCTTCCTGTTTTTTTCCAGGATACCGCAGTACAGCATCTTGTAACTGATATAATGTGGGAAATTAGTTTTGTTGAGACTCTTGACATATCTTGAATTGGTCTTCCTATTAGGGCAGACCAAGGGTGAGGTCTCAGGTCCGTATTCAGAAGCCTATTGATAAGCCGGTAAACCTGTCTCCATCGGGGGACTAGTTTTGGGCAATTCCACCAGAGATGTGATATTGAGCCATTTTGTCCACACCCTCTAAAGCAGGTTGGTGAGTAGTAGTTATATATAGCATGGAGTCGAACTGGAGTCCATATACCAGCGAAATAATAGTTTATAGGAGTTCTCTTTGACCACAGTACAGATCTAACTTTTTCCGCAGTCTCCCAGATATCACCCTAGTCTTCATCATCTAGGACCTCATCTAGCTCCTCCTCCCATTTTCGCATCTGGAAATACTTGTTATCTGTCCCCGAGTTAATTAGGGAATAATATAATGCAGAAATTATGCCCCTCTATTGAGATCTACCCATTGGTAAAGATTCGAAATAGGTGCGTGAAGGAGGATCACCCGCCTCACAGAACAGTGTCAAAATGTTTAATCTGAAGATATCTGAATATTTCCGCGAGTGGGAGGTTCCTTTTTTCTGTAATTCTGGAAATGGCATAATCCCAGTATCTGTGAATAGGTCTCCCACTCTGGTATCCCAGCTGCCCTCCAAGCTTGGAATGCACCAATGGTCTGTCTGGGTCAAAATCTGGGTTACCAAAAAGCGGGATCATGGGGGAAAAGATTTTTGTAAGTTTGAATTTCAGACTGTCCCAGAGTGTCAGCAAGTCTCTAATCATTGGGTGAGGGATAGAGTTTGACGGCCTGCTAGATTTGGTCAACCATAAGATAGTATTAATATCTGCTGGTTTGGACATAACACTCTCCATGTGCACCCAGCCTCTTGTTTGTAGCTCAAAGTTCCAGAGCAGAATCTGACTCAGCTGGGAGGCCTGATAGTATCTCAACAAGCTCGGAAGGTCTAGCCCCCTCTCCCCCCTTCCTTTATCGTATGTCTGTATAGGACCTTTTTTTTTTTTTTTACTCTTGGGCGCTTTTTATTCCATATGCATTTTGTGATGTTGGATTGGAGGTCGCGAGATGCTAGGACTGTCCTGGGAGCTAGTAAGACTGCCTGGGATTAGGTCAGTGTTACTCCCTACAGGCCCCAGTTAGTTCCCAGCCACAGTAGCCTGAGTGTTGTAGGGCTGGCCATAAGTACAGGACCCTTCCCTGTAGTATCCCAGTGGAGAAGCAGCGGGTGGATTGGACTCCAAGGAAGGAACCCCCCCAAGGCCAGAGACCACGTGAGAAGCCCCCTGGTAAGGTGCGAGGGGAAGTTTATTTGGATGGCCCCGCATCGTGGGACATCGCTGATTCCTTTCTCCTAAGAGGGAGGCCATTGTGTCAATCATCCAAAGGGAAGGTACCCACCGTGCACCAACAATCTCATGGGGTAGCCAAACACACACATACACACACACACACTCACACACATTCACACACTCTCCTTGATCTTGGCCGGACGTATACTATCCCAGGGGTGTTGGGGTTAGTGCGGTTAGGAGGGAGGAGCGGTATGGTTATTCTCCTCATGTGAGGAGAAGGGATTATACTGTTATTGCTGTGTTTTGTTATTGTGCATGACTGTTATGTTGGACCCTGTGTCAGGGTTCTGCTCGCCACAAACCAGGGTCGGACCGCGAGGCTGAGGTGGGGTTGTAAAAGCACCGACCTGAGACCGCGCAGGCTGATCCGGATTGCGCAGTTCGTAGTCATATGTCGCAGGATCAGGATTGGAGAAGACAGCGTCGTCGTTGTACAAGCCAGGGTCAGAACAGGAGACGTCAGGATAAACATTGTCCATGCAGGAGTTCGGCAATAAGGAGATAGGAGAGACCCGCTTCAGCTTAGGAGCGCGGGGTTGGCCTTTGCGCGAGCGACGACCATGGCCCATGGTGCTGGTCACAGGAGATGGTAGGCAGACCAGAATAGCACACCGTCTTGCTGCACGGGTGCACCAGTGCTACAACGCAAAAGTCCTGAGCGGGCAAGGGAATCCACTGTTTCAGCGCAGGAACCAGGACACGGCCTCTCTATATTAGGGAAAGAGTAGGCCCCAGGAACCAGGAAGCTGTAGATACAGGGAAACCTCCGCTTCAGTGCAGGAATCCAGGAGACTGCAGAACGCAGGGACGAACCTCTACTTTAGTGCAGGAATCCAGGAGGCTGAAGGACGCAGGGACGAAACCTCTGCTTCAGCACAGGGGAACAGAAGCTGAAGGACGCAGGGAATACCTCCGTATCAGCATAAGGGAACAAGCGGCTTGAAGGGAGCTGAAGGATGCAGGACGTAACCTGGAATCAGCATTGGAGAACAAACGGCTTGAAGGAAGCTGAAGGACGCAGGGCGTGACCTGGTATCAGCAAAGGGGAACAAGCGAGAGCTTGTGGCAAAACAGTTGACATCCAGTAAGGACTATGCTCGGCAAGGAGCATTATGGGCAAGCAATACTTAAAGGCCAGCGGGCCAATCCCCGGCGGGGGTGTGAAGGTCCTGCCCCCAATGAGTGAATGCAAGTATAGTTTGCAATGAAAGGCTGCACAGCTGCAGTAGATACCAGAGGGAGTGTGTATTGCTTTGAGTGAATCCAGGCTGCAGCAAACCTCAGGAAAGCTGTTCCAGGACTGCACCGGTCTGCAAGGTAAGGTAACCAGTAAACCGTGGAGCGGATTCCTTACAGTACCCCCCCCTTCACGCGAGACCTCCGGGCGAACATGAGCACTCATAGAGTTGGAGGCCCGGGAATTGTTGCTAAACCGTCTAGGATTGGGGCTAGAGTCGTACTCCAGAGACTCATGATTAGTCCTTAGTGTACCCCCACCCCCCGGTGAGAACTGTGGCCAGACAGGACCATCCATGGGCCTTGGGGACATTGAGTTGTTCCTAAAATTCTTTAGGTAGAAAGGACCTCCGTAAACGAGCAGTTCTTTGGTGAGTACAGTTCTAGGATATAAGATTGATGGAGGAAACATCCTTGGTACATGGCTTGCCTTGCAAAATGTCTTGGAAATCCAGGGCTGTGAAGAACCAGAGAGTTCCAGAGCAAAAACGGTAGAAGAACCCCCACTGAAAGCCCAGTCCTTAATAAAGAAACCTGAATCTAGGATCAGCGGCCCTGATAGTTGATCGAATACACCAGGAGAAACTTTGTAACAGAAAAAGTCTTGGCTGACCACTGCATGTTGGAATTTGCGAGGAATTTTTCCTGTAGAAGGCTCCCAAGTAATGGTTAGTAAAGGTATAGGCTGGTTAGAAGCATCTCCCGGTATTGGTATGGAAGGTGACAAGGCAAGCAGTAAACCTGGCATAGGGACCGAAATCTTGGGATACGTACAGAGTATTTCCAACTGAGAGGAAATAACAGGGGCAACCGAAAATTCCGAGGGACAAAACCATGGTTTAGCAGGAGCAGAGAAGCAAACAACAGTAGAGCTCTCTAATACTGGGAAATCTTCATTGGGAGATAATATTGTCAGTGAAACAAGGATAGTCCTTGGGATCTTCAAATCAGTAGCTTGAGAAAAAGGCAGAGCCAGGGTAGTGGTGGGAGGGAAGCTAACATCAGAAGCTGAAGTCTGTACCTCAATGACAGGGCCCTGAGAATCAACAAGCAGCAAGTATGAACTATGAAAACTCTTAATGACATGCACCTTAGGAGTACAAAGAGTCTTCTCTAAAACTGCAATGGCCCTAACCACAGGGGTACCTAACCTGACAAAAACATGAATTGGTGTGTTTTCTAGTGCAAAATCTCTGATCACAGGACTCCTAACCGATAGTGAGGGTATCTGGGTTTGATTAGAGAAAAAATCAGATGTATTGATAAGTGACATAGAAACACTTACTGAGATTCTAAATTTGCTGGACATGTGAGAAAAAATACCCTTTAAGACAGGAGCTTTAATTTCTTCCCAGAGTAACCCCATGTTTGCTGGGGCATATTTAGACACAGTACTGAGGGACTGGGTTTCAGCAAAGGCAGGACAGCTAAACAGCTCAGAGTTAAACCCCAGGACTTGTAATATATGCATGGTGACCTCAGACAGTACTAAGGGAGTGACCACAGATATGCTGATCCCTGGAGAATTAGCCTGGAGAGAGAAATCAGGGGGACCCCCAGACAGGATACTCCTTGTAGGAAGAGCTTCAGAATCAGAAGGAGAATCATTACCTCTCAGAGTCTCAAAACTAGAAAGACACAATTCAGCGAAAAGAGAAAGAGTGTGCAAGCTTTTTACTAATCTATATGGAAAAGCGTCACTTTTGGGAGAAAACCGTGCGTCAGCAAACATTCCTGGGAACATAATATGAACCCCAGGAGAGACATACAGACTACTGTATGCCTTTAACCCTAAGCTTAAAGAGGAGGAGAACTCAGACAGTACATGGGGGTTAATCATAACTGTACTGGTCTCTGAAGTAGGTATTTGGTAAGGAATGTCTGGGAAACCAGAACTTACTGCAGACTCCATAATGTGGGAACTATGCGCTGAAGCAGGGATCACCGCTATGTGGGCGACAGGCTGGTTCAGTGAAATACCCGGGAGAAGGAACTCTGCGACTAAGCTTAGGGAAAAACCTGACTCCTGAATACATTTAACAGGAACCAGAACTTTAGCCGAAGACTCCGGAGACGAAACTGCGGAAACTTGAGCTGAAGCAGGGGATTTATAGCAAAGAATATCTAGAGACTCCGTACGGTTATGGGAATCCCTCAATGCAACCTCTGCTGTCTGACTTGTGGACTCATTCTCTGAGGCTACAACGAAGGCATTAACTTGGAGGCAGCAAGAATTTACAGGGGTTAATGCAGACAATGCCTGAGAGTAATACATAGGTAACTTTTTCTCTGTATTAGAAGAGCGCAGGAATCTCTCGTCTGAAGCTAGGGGCGTGACCGTGGCTGTCAGAGAACAGGGATTTACCAAAGGAAACTCAGAGAGCTGCCCCACAGAGGTTAATACAGAAATAACCCTGGGAACAGAACTTAGGGATTCTTTCTCTGACGGGGAAAGCGCGCAGGACTGTCTAGCAGAGTTTAAAGCTGGAAAACCCTCAAGACCTAGAGAGAGGGATTCAAAGCTAGAAATAGGAGAACCAAGGGACTTATTCTCTGATACAAGAACCTTAGTGTTAGTTAGTGACACATATGTGTTCTCCAAGGGGACCTCACAGGACTGATCGGCAGGGGTTAATGTAGACATATCATTAGTGTCAGGGAACCCGGGCATACAATCAGAGCTTGGGACTGTGGCAGTTGCTACGTTGGGAGATATTGGTAATAGTTCTGTTTGGTCATCTCCCGGAGAGAGAGATACGTCCCCCGGTTTAGCAACAGGACTGGTAGCCGAGGGATACCGCCAAACGACGGCGTGAGCGGCTAAGAGACGATCCTGTTTTAACAAGCAATCATCCAATGCACGGGAAAGTACATGCAGCGTCTCGTGAGCGAGAGCCACCATGACGGAAGGTTCCGGGAATACTATAGGAATGTCCAAGGATAAATTCAGGGCATTGAGTGTACTACAGGCGTTGACCAGTTCCACAGGACACAGCTCCTCCCCAGTTAAAGGGGAATCAGGGGAGCAAGCAATGTTAGTAATGGCCAAAAGACGGGCCAGATACTGTTTTAAGTATCTGAGGCAGTAAGCCTTATAAACCAGATTATTACGGCATTTCTTTTGCAAGGGAGTCAAGCCCTCCAACATAAACGGATCTTCCATCAGAGGTATTATATCGCACAAATAATTATCCTCAAACTGGGACTGGTCTACAGGCTGGGACAGGTTTTTAGGAAAAAACTTACCAACCCACACCTCAGCGGGGTCCGAGTTTGTAGGGCCGAGCATACTGTCAGGGTTCTGCTCGCCACAAACCAGGGTCGGACCGCGAGGCTGAGGTGGGGTTGTAAAAGCACCGACCTGAGACCGCGCAGGCTGATCCGGATTGCGCAGTTCGTAGTCATATGTCGCAGGATCAGGATTGGAGAAGACAGCGTCGTCGTTGTACAAGCCAGGGTCAGAACAGGAGACGTCAGGATAAACATTGTCCATGCAGGAGTTCGGCAATAAGGAGATAGGAGAGACCCGCTTCAGCTTAGGAGCGCGGGGTTGGCCTTTGCGCGAGCGACGACCATGGCCCATGGTGCTGGTCACAGGAGATGGTAGGCAGACCAGAATAGCACACCGTCTTGCTGCACGGGTGCACCAGTGCTACAACGCAAAAGTCCTGAGCGGGCAAGGGAATCCACTGTTTCAGCGCAGGAACCAGGACACGGCCTCTCTATATTAGGGAAAGAGTAGGCCCCAGGAACCAGGAAGCTGTAGATACAGGGAAACCTCCGCTTCAGTGCAGGAATCCAGGAGACTGCAGAACGCAGGGACGAACCTCTACTTTAGTGCAGGAATCCAGGAGGCTGAAGGACGCAGGGACGAAACCTCTGCTTCAGCACAGGGGAACAGAAGCTGAAGGACGCAGGGAATACCTCCGTATCAGCATAAGGGAACAAGCGGCTTGAAGGGAGCTGAAGGATGCAGGACGTAACCTGGAATCAGCATTGGAGAACAAACGGCTTGAAGGAAGCTGAAGGACGCAGGGCGTGACCTGGTATCAGCAAAGGGGAACAAGCGAGAGCTTGTGGCAAAACAGTTGACATCCAGTAAGGACTATGCTCGGCAAGGAGCATTATGGGCAAGCAATACTTAAAGGCCAGCGGGCCAATCCCCGGCGGGGGTGTGAAGGTCCTGCCCCCAATGAGTGAATGCAAGTATAGTTTGCAATGAAAGGCTGCACAGCTGCAGTAGATACCAGAGGGAGTGTGTATTGCTTTGAGTGAATCCAGGCTGCAGCAAACCTCAGGAAAGCTGTTCCAGGACTGCACCGGTCTGCAAGGTAAGGTAACCAGTAAACCGTGGAGCGGATTCCTTACACCCTGTTGGCAAAGTTACTATTGGTTATATTATTGTGTGAGTGGTTATACATTCACTGGATTGGACGAGAGACGACACACGCCTCCGACCTTCCAGCACATAAAGCAGGGAGGAGATTAGAATAGTCACTCCCATTGCCCTGACGAAGCGCCCACGAGCGTGAAACGTACGTCGGTACGTGATGACGCACTTCCGGTGACGTCATCCGAAAGCACAGAGAGATCGAGAGCGAGCACACAGCTCTGAGAGACCATCAGGTTGTATACTGACAAGAAGAAGCCTAATACTGTGGTAGACCATTTGCGCATTGGTATTGATAGCCACAAATGGCTGCACCTACCCCCAGGCACAGCGACGCACTTGTTTAAAGTAGTGGCGGCGCCATGTCAATTATAGTGACGCCCTGACTGGTAACTCTGAAACCGGACGGCGCGCCCCAAGTCAGCCTACTTGCAATAACATACTACTACTATTACGGTACCCCATACATCTGATACATGACTACAAAGTGTCAGAACTGGGGGTGCATATACTTTGTTATTTGCATATTATATAGGGTGATGCCATACAAGTACTATATAGCCCCATAGGGGATAACCAATACAGCAGCAATCTCTACCCTTGTGGACTTCCATTCACAGTATATAGTACATACGCAGAACTGTTAGTATACAGTGAACTGTTGTAGAGAGCTCAAGAAGGAGTATATATTATGTGTACATTGCCCTGAATTCAATTGGAGTTTCTCATTGTCCAGATGAGTTTATAAGCACTCACTGACGACTCACCCTTCTCTCTGTGCCCCCCTGGAGCCACATAGTGGCGTTTTAATAATTAAGATTTCTTGTATATATGTTAAATAAATGTGATTTTAATATTGTTTATGTATGGCTATGGAGGTTACTCCAAGGATTGAATCTTTCCCAGCCTAGCATTTCTGGTTTAGCGAGTGCAAATAGGAATCTTTTAGGCCACTGCTGTGACCTTTCACCGTTTTCTAGTATATACCCCTCCTGTATGCACCCTATCTTTTGATTACCAGCACATATGTAAAATAGGACACTTTAGGTGAGCGGTAGCCATTTTTCTGATTTGTAATATATGCTTATAAGAACGCAGTTCTTTTCGGCTGTCCAGCTCCCCGGGAATGGGACAGTGTCGGCATGGTACATGTGGTGTGTGTATGGCAATAGTGAACACCATTTATGCTATGTGTGTTTGAAAGCAATTATTTTTGGGTACTATATCAACAGCCCTTATGGCCGGGTTTCTGTCTACAACACCAGACTTTGATGCATGGCAAACTGAGGCCACTTCTGTTTTTACATTAGACCAAGAGTTACCACCAACATCGAGCCAGAATGATATCAAAAGCTTTTTCGGTAATTTGGAAAGGGCAATGAAGTTACAGGCTCGAATTTGGTGGGAGATAACTAGTCTAACCAATTACCTTAGACTGGATCTAGTCCCTCGAGGGTTAAGATTGAACCTAGCTCCATCACAATATCAAACTGACGAAACCTTTAATAAAGCGTGGGAGTCAGAACTGCTAAAATGTTCATTTAATTTAATGAGATTACTCATTGAGCATGAGACAGACAAATTGACAAAGACCAATAACAATATTGTTCTCATTAAAAAAGACATTGAGACTTGGAGCGGACAGGAAGAGTTTAATGACCTTGAAAAGAAACTTAAAAACAACATTGATAAATTAAAAGCAGACATCAAACTGAGAAAACAGAAAAAATTTATTAGGGACTCCTTTGATTTTAAAGAAGGAAACATCTTTAGATACAAAATAAAAGCATCAAAAAAAAGGTTTACCCAGCAACCATTAGAATCCTCAACAGAGTGGGAACACTCAGCGAGTGACACCGACCCCGAAACACAAGGGGAAAGAATTAACACACCCCATCCCGAGTATATTAATCCTGGGCCACAGACTGCCTCAGATATTCATTTTTTAGGAACAGGAGGCAGGTACACCCAACTAGGCCGAGGAAGACCAGGAGGGGGAGGGGAGGTGTCATTAAGAGACAGAGAGGTATGGGGGTATCAACCACAGTACCAACAGAGGAGACCCTACAGGGGGAGGAAGAGAAAAAACAGGTAGTTAATCTATCAAATAAACAGCTTGACAAATTCCACATAGAAGTGTTAAGCAAAGGACTCTCCTTCTCTCTAACAACTGATATAGTCCCATTTGAATGTATAAAAGACTTAAACCTGTTCTCAAGGAAACTCCTTCTACATAAGTTCTTTCAGAGAAGGAGACATAACTTGATACAGGGAACTATAATAGAAAACCTGACAGACGCTGACCTAGACAACATAGACATGCTGAATGATTTGGAGGAAGAATCAAATAGACCGCAAGGTGAGGGTCCATTTACAGATCTTAAGAACCAATCCACCTTCACACCTCCATCGGAGTCATGCTCTAATGTGGATGTGTTCGTGAAACTGGTAACGACAGAGATTCTGCAGTTGAATAAAACCAACAGAAAACAAAATCTTACATATCCACAACGCCTAGCACTAACAGATTTGGAGAAAGATCCCCTGATCGAAATTAAACCTTCGGACAAGGGTGGCAATATAGTCCTACTTAATAAGGAAGACTACGCCAAAGAATGTAGGAGACTACTGTCAGATCAAATGAGCTATAGGGTACTACATGAAGACCCGACAGCGGTGTTTAAAACACAACTCTTGAACATACTGAGTGAGGGTCTAGACGGGAAAGTGATCTCTAAGAAAGAATTTGAGTTTATCATGGTGAGGAATCCCCAAATTGCTACGTTCTATTACTTACCCAAACTACACAAGCTGAAACTACCGCCGCCAGGGAGACCAATAGTATCTGGTATCGACAGCCTGACGGCAAGTGCAAGCAAGTACTTAGACGTAGTATTAAGACCATTTGTGAACTCCCTACCGTCTTTCTTACGAGACACCAAAGACGTCCTTCTACGTCTAGAGGATGTGGTTGTCAGCACAGACACATTGCTTGTAGGTCTCGACGTAGAGGGACTATACACAAGTATCCCTCACGCCGTTGGCCTGAAAGCTGTAACTCACTTTCTTAAGCAACGTGGTAACAAATATACCAAACACAATGAGTTTGTTATCCAACTCTTAGATTTTGTACTTACCAAAAATTACTTCACATTCGATCAGAAATTCTACCACCAAATCCAGGGCACCGCTATGGGGACCACTTGTGCCCCCACCTATGCCAATCTATATCTAGGCTGGTGGGAAGAGACAGTGGTCTTCAGCGAAGCCCTGGAGGAGTACACTAGGTGTGTAGAATGGTGGGGGCGCTATATTGATGACATCATCCTCTTATGGAAAGGCCCCATCCCCCTTCTGAAACAATTTATTGATGTCCTTAATACCAATGATCATAATCTAAGACTCACCTCTGACATAGATGATACTACTCTGAACTTCCTTGACTTAACCATCAGCAAACAGAATGACGGCAAGTTAGTAACAACTATCTACAGGAAAGAAACAGCGACTAATAGTCTCCTGAGGGCTGATAGCCACCACCCCAAACACATTATCCAGAACATCCCCACGGGACAATTCCTAAGGTTACGCAGGAATTGCTCAACCTTAGATGAATTCAGGAGACAAGCTGATGATATGACTGCTAGATTCACCACCCGTGGCTACTCCAAAAACAACGTCCGCAGGGCAAAAAAGAGGGCCAATAATACACCTCGAGCCCAGCTTCTAGTTGACAGGCAGCGCCTTCAAACACAACCAAACAAAACAATACGATATATTGGGACATATAACAACCGGTGGCAGGATCTGAGAAAGATCTTTACCAAACATTGGCATATCCTTATTAATGATGCGGATTTAAAACAAGTCCTTAGAGACACACCAACAATGACCTGCAGAAGAGCGAGAAACCTCAAGGACAGATTAGTGCACAGTCACTACAGAGAAACTAAACCTAGAACATGGCTAGGAGACAGGATACCCACAGGGTCGTACCCGTGTGGCCGGTGCAAGGCCTGCCCATATATGAAGGTAACCAAAACCATTCCACAACCACTAAGCAGTGCCTACGTCATCAAGAACCATATTAACTGTCTGTCTGAAGGGGTTATATACCTCATTACGTGTAGATGTGGCGCACGCTACGTAGGAAAGACACATCGGGCCCTAAAAGTAAGGGTCCTAGAACATCTGGGGTCTATACGGAATAACAAAGACACCCCCGTCGCCCGTCACGTACTAGGTGAGCATAACGGTGACCCCAAATTCCTCACCTTCTGCGGGATTGAACACTTACCCTGGGGTCCCCGAAAGGGTAACTGGGATAGACGTCTGATGCAGCGTGAGTGGCAATGGATATTCACGCTGCAGACTCTACAACCAGGAGGCCTCAATGAGGGGTATATTTACTCAGCATTTTTATAGGGTTACATCTCCATCTGCCCCATGAATAGGTCAGAACACCTGAGGATTACATTATTTAAGCTACCAAGGATGATTTGCAGGATGGCAATTGCAGGGGTCCTTACCCCTAGCATGACCGTATTGACCTATAGCGGTCTCCCCCAAATAAGTACACTCCTACACTACCGAGACAGTTTAATCCTCATATCAGGATGTCAACATCACCACTATAGATTATGGGGTGAGTGTGAGATAACCAAACCACCTACCTCAGTAGACACGGCTGGAGCTTTAGTTAAATAGAGTCTTAAGCTCAAGAACGTCCATATTGACTCTATAGGTGGACATTAGTCAGGGTATCATTTCTACACTACTGATATCGCGTTGTCCACAATACCATTATAAATTATGGGGTGAGTATGTGATAACTTAACCACCTAGCTCAGTAGACACGGATGGAGTTTTAGTTAAATAGAGTCTTAAGCTCAAGACGTCCATATTGACTCTATAGGTGGACATTAGTCAGGGTATCATTTCTACACTACTGACACACCAAAAGAGATCTAAATAATTAACAACCCCATAATAATTTATACTTATTTGGTACTGCTATGACAAATGGTCAAAATTAAAATATACATATACTTACCACTTATGGAGGTTCATAGCATGCTAAATGTATAATCATCCTTGAGAGTCTGCCATTTTCCAGACCTTTCAATTTCAATATATATATGTGTTCACTACAGAAATCACACAACACATGCCAGACTGACTATGTGAAACCACTCCTGCAATATATGAGAACACATAGCATCTCATTCTCTACTCAGACAAGTTGCCAAGGCAACATGAGTACACATTAGGTGGACAACCAATTATTACACTCCGATACACCTGTCCCCCTAGTTATACATTCACTGGATTGGACGAGAGACGACACACGCCTCCGACCTTCCAGCACATAAAGCAGGGAGGAGATTAGAATAGTCACTCCCATTGCCCTGACGAAGCGCCCACGAGCGTGAAACGTACGTCGGTACGTGATGACGCACTTCCGGTGACGTCATCCGAAAGCACAGAGAGATCGAGAGCGAGCACACAGCTCTGAGAGACCATCAGGTTGTATACTGACAAGAAGAAGCCTAATACTGTGGTAGACCATTTGCGCATTGGTATTGATAGCCACAAATGGCTGCACCTACCCCCAGGCACAGCGACGCACTTGTTTAAAGTAGTGGCGGCGCCATGTCAATTATAGTGACGCCCTGACTGGTAACTCTGAAACCGGACGGCGCGCCCCAAGTCAGCCTACTTGCAATAACATACTACTACTATTACGGTACCCCATACATCTGATACATGACTACAAAGTGTCAGAACTGGGGGTGCATATACTTTGTTATTTGCATATTATATAGGGTGATGCCATACAAGTACTATATAGCCCCATAGGGGATAACCAATACAGCAGCAATCTCTACCCTTGTGGACTTCCATTCACAGTATATAGTACATACGCAGAACTGTTAGTATACAGTGAACTGTTGTAGAGAGCTCAAGAAGGAGTATATATTATGTGTACATTGCCCTGAATTCAATTGGAGTTTCTCATTGTCCAGATGAGTTTATAAGCACTCACTGACGACTCACCCTTCTCTCTGTGCCCCCCTGGAGCCACATAGTGGCGTTTTAATAATTAAGATTTCTTGTATATATGTTAAATAAATGTGATTTTAATATTGTTTATGTATGGCTATGGAGGTTACTCCAAGGATTGAATCTTTCCCAGCCTAGCATTTCTGGTTTAGCGAGTGCAAATAGGAATCTTTTAGGCCACTGCTGTGACCTTTCACCGTTTTCTAGTGAGTGGTTATTCACTAGATGTGGGGGGCGCAAGATTATTATGGGGGGGTCCGGACGTCCCCTACCTTATCTTCGGCGATGCGTCGCCCTAGCAACGCACGTCAGATGACGCCATGGGGTCACGTGATGTCACATGACCCTGCGCATCATTTGACGCTGGATTTTAGGTAAGGGGGGTGCGAGCACAGGGGCTGGCAGGCAGGGGAGGGGGCGCATCACAGAAAATTTGCGCACACCTGCACTAGAGTATAGTTTCCTGTGAGGGGGTTATCCCATCCGTGGCGGGATCCTCAAAGGTGGAGGCTCTGCACCTTGCACCCCAAGCTCACGTGCGGAGGCCTTCTGTTACCACACAGGTTAACACTGTAACACCACATTACCCGCAGGTATCCCTGGGGGGGGTTAGGCATGTGTATATATATATATATATATATATATATATATATATATATATATATATATATATATATATTATACACAAATACAACTGTATGGTCATCTGCATGTCTTAGGCAGGTCTGCAAACCCGCCTTTCCCCATTATCACCCAGCATACAGCACATATATATACACAGAGGCGACACATTTAATTTGAATTCGGCTAGTTCCGCAAGCCAGGAGATGTCCCGGCTTGCTAGCCGAATCCCCTCGGCGTGCCGCGCGGTCACGCTTCATCGGGTGCCTGCGCCCCCTGCGCGCGTGCCCGAGGGAGCCCTGGTGTCCCGCGATGTGGGGGACGGCGGCGGGGGGTTCCGGGGGACCCGGCGGACCCGGAGAGGGGAGGGGGAAGCCCCGATCGAAGGGCGCTCCTCCGAGGCTTCGGCGCGCGCCCGGGACACCCCGGCGCGCGCCCGGTTACTGTCGCGGCCGAAACCGGGCAAATGCTCGAATAAACTTGGCCGCGACAGTATATATATATATATATATATATATATATATATATATATATGCAGTGAGTAAAGGCACTGACTGGCACTGAGAGTTTGAAGCAGGGGAGCCTGGTTCAATTCCCGGTGTCGGCTCCTTGTGACCTTGGGCAAGTCACTTTATCTCCCTGTGCCCCAGGCACCAAAAAATAGATTGTAAGCTCCACGGGGCAGGGACCTCAGCCTGCAAAATGTCTCTGTAAAGCACTGCGTACAACTAGCAGCGCTATACAAGAACATGCTATTATTATTATTATTATTATATAATCCAGATATACAATGATGAGCTGTGAACTGCATATATTGCAGACGACTGTTAAATCACGAGTGAGGGAGAACAGCCATGTGCAGCTCAGCATTGTGTATCCCAGCGGTTCTTAACTCCAGCCCTCAAGAAACCCTCACAGGCCAGGTTAAGGATATAAAAAACAAATTTAAAGTGCGCAACTAAAATCCTCTATTGTGAAAGGAAATATTTCCAAATGAACACCTCTGTGATAAATATAAAACACAACAACCTTTGTATTAGCAGGTTAAGGTCTGCAGCTGTAGGTAAAGGGAGTGACTCAACACCCCTGATACTGAAACACAAAAAACACAAGCGCAGACGCATATGGTGAAGTAAGTTCCAATATTATTAATATATAAAAAAGGTAAGATATCTGCGTACATCAATTCAGATTAAAATAGGCATATCGTGCACTTAGGTCATAAGTTACCCGGCACCACCAACACCACAGGAACCGCAACGTCCACCGGATCGCTAGGATTTGAAGAAGCTGATCATACTCCGTCTTTAGGCCGTCACACACTGTCCTCACAGAGGCAGACGGAGGGTCTCCTGAGGACAGTGTGTGACGGCCTAAAGACGGCGTATGATCAGCTTCAAATCCTAGCGATCCGGTGGACATTGCGGTTCCTGTGGTCTTGGTGGTGCCGGGTAACTTATGACCTAAGTGCACGATATGCCTATTTTAATCTGAATTGATGTACGCAGTTATCTTACCTTTTTTATATATTAATAATATTGAAACTTACTTCACCATATGCGTCTGCGCTTGTGTTTTTTGTGTTTCAGGTTAAGGATATCCCTGCATCAGCACAGGTGGCTCAATCAGTGGCTCAGTCATTTTGATTGAATCCCCAGTGCTGAAGCACAGATATCCTGAAAATCTGACCCGGTGGGGACTCCTGAGGACAGGCGTTAGGATCCACTTCATTTTTTAAAACATGACTTCTTTGGTTTTCTTCTGAGTTTGGTGGAGTTTTTTCCCTTAGCTGGCTGTCAGTGGAATGTTCAGAGAAGAGTTCCATTGCTTTTCTATGTGCAGCAGATATTTTAGATCAGCTAATGGGGAGATTCTGTATTTATACATATAGCACATGTAGAATTTAAAATATACAGTAGCTTATATAAAACAAATATTAAACTACAGAGGAATATTTTGCTACAACTGATGATGTCATTTATATTTTAAATACAGATCCATAAAGACCTTTGCCATTGATAAAAAGTGCAAGACTATGTAACCCCTCAGTTGCTGTACCAAGAACGGATCACAGTATCTCCACCAGCAGTCAGATGGTTAGCAGTACGACAGCTGGAGAGATGACCATGTTAAATCTAACCTCTTGTATAAAACGCATCCACAGAGAATGGGGTTAGAACAGAGTTTTCTGGCCACATATTTTTCCCACTCCCCTGTAACCAGTAAGCCATGTGTAACGGGTTTCCCCCCCCCCCCCCATCGCATATAGAATGTGGGGTGCAAGGGAACATACAATGTTACCATCGGTGTGGTGCATTACCTGTTGGCTTGCAGGAGGGCTGAGCTTCCGCCACGGGGAACCTGGGGCATAACACAACACTATGGGTATTCACTACACGATGCAGCGCCTCCACCTGCGATGGCTCCCACCAGAGGGGGAGTGGATCCTCGCAGGACAAACACAATAATCACATACACAGTGGGGTAGGATAACTAATACTATTTACTTCTTCTGCAACACAACATATAACAACAACTGTCTTACATAACCTGTGTCCCTCTCTAGAGGAGACACTTACTGCGTCGCGCAGGACGCTTACGCTAATTTGCACCACGGCGGGTGCCCACACTTTATGCGTCACGGCGGACGCTACCACCTCTAGGCGTCACGGCGGACGCTAACACGTCCCCAGAGTGATCCCACCCCGTGTCCAGTACACCCAACCCAAATGTCTCGCACACCCAAGTCATGTACCAATATGTGTGTGTGACTGCGCAGCCACTATGTCTGGTGATAGGCCTTGTTGGTGCACGTGGGGATGTAGATTACCTGCCGAGCACTCCAGTGCTCGGACCTGCCGCAAACTTCTCAAAGGATCCAGGCGATCTTTGGCACGATACCCGGATCCACTACTGGAGGGTTCAGTAGGGGCGATCCCCTTCTGGAAACAGTCCAACTCTCTCCCAGCAACCGAATAATGTTCGTGGTACACTACTAGCCAATAGATAATGGGGCAGGGTCCCTACCCTAGGGCCTGTCCCTACAAGACTCAGCTAGGATGACTCAGGGCTATCTGGGGCCTAGGGGATTGCTGGCCTAGTGCAGAGAGTCACAGACCCCTGCACCCTACCTCCTTCTCCTAGCTGCTCCAGTCACCAACTCCCGTGTGCTCTAAGCCCGCCAAATGTATCCATCTGTTGCAAGCAGAGTTCCTGCAGCCCTATTGGCTCCCCGGCGTCATGGGGCCGCTCCAGAGGCTCATGGGACTTGAAGTCCCCTTACAGAGCCCTATTCTCATAGGCTCGGGCTTCGCGGGCTTTTCTGTGCCCCCACTGCGCATGCGCGAGCTCCCTGCAGTCCTCCCGGTGCTCCTAGCCCTTGCGCATGCGCAACGCGTCCTGTAATGGCGGCGCCCTGCTCCGCGTACCGCCGCGGCCCCAGCAACGCGGCCTCGGCGACCAGCCCGATCTCGTCCCCGGCAACCGGCCCGCTCGCGTCCCTGGCAACCGGCCCGCTCGCGTCCCCGGCAACCGGCCCGCTCGCGTCCCCGGCAACCGGCCCGCTCGTGTGGCAGAAGGAGGGGGGGTGAGTGCGCAAGGGGGGACCTGGCTACATCCTCCCCCTGGTAAAATCCCCAAAGTCCTCGCTTGGGACACCATGCAATGCAACTAAATACAAAGGTTATATAACGAAATGGCGTAACATAATTATATAATGAAAATTTCAACAACCAACCGTGATTTCACTATCATCAGCTCTAAATCAGATTGTACATTTCACTGAACATCACAATAACTGACTGTACTTTGCTGCAAGCCCACTGCTGAGCCTCATAATGGGGTGCCCCAACTTGATCATAGGTTACCCGATTTGGAGGGTACCTGACTCTTTGGCTCCTACGGAGTTGTTCCTCTGCGACTCCCTCGGGGGAGTAGTACACACAGTCCTGAGGCTCAGCCTCTTCCCTTGAGGGGAGAATTGTCTCTGTACAGTCTCTGTTAGGCACAAAGCTCGGGCTCTGTGGATCCAAAGGCTGGCCTGTTGGTGCCACCTTAGTAGGCGTTGGCCTACGGGGCCCTTTACCCGTAGCTCCTCCGGGAGATGCCCCTTCTGTGGAGCAGTCCCTTTGAGAGGGTCCTTCCATAGGATCTTCCGGAGTTTCAGAGTGGGTCTCGTTACTAACAGTCTCTTGACCCAGTTCTGATAAATCAGGCTCACCGTTGAGCGGTGTGGACAGTATCTCTGTCTCGTCATCTTCCACTTGTGGGATGGGGAGAAGATGATTGCGGTGCCATACCTTTACCCGGCCGTCAGTGTCTTTGATGCGATAGACCGGGAGGCCAGGCATCTGGGATTCAATTTCATACACTCCGTCTCTCCATCGGTCGGCCAATTTGTGTTTTCCCGGGACTCCGAGGTTGCGAAGCAACACAGCATCCCCAGGACGAAATTCCCGATATTTGACCTTATGATCATATCGTCGTTTGTTTCCTGCGTTCATCTTAGCTGTGGACTTTTCAGCTTGTTGATAGGCCTGCTGTAAACTGTCTTTAAGTCTTTGTACGTATTTGAAATGAGTAGCATTATGTATCCCATCTCTCGAGACTCTAAGACGCACATCCACTGGCAACCTGGCCTCCCGCCCAAACATGAGGAAGTAAGGGGAGAATCCCGTTGACTCGTGTCTGGTGCAATTATACGCATGCACTAGGCCCTCCACATGTCGACTCCATTCAGATTTTTGCGCGCTCTGTAGAGTTCCGAGCATGTCCAGTAAGGTTCGATTGAATCGTTCTGGCAGCGCATCACCTTCGGGGTGATACGGGGTCGTTCTTGATTTTGCAATGTTCAGCATTTTGAGCAGTTCTCTGATCAATGTGCTCTCAAAGTCCCGCCCTTGATCGGAATGAAGGCGGTTGGGAAAGCCATAGTGCATGAAATACTTTTCCCATAATATTTTTGCAACGGTGATTGCTTTCTGATCTTTCGTGGGGAAGGCTTGGGCATAACGGGTGTAATGATCCGTGATGACCAACACGTTGCATATTCCCCGGCTATCCGGCTCAATGCATAGAAAGTCCATACACACCAAGTCTATGGGACCAGAACTCTTTAGGTGGCCCATGGGGGCTGCTCGAGTAGGCAGGGTCTTGCGCTGTATACACCTGGTACAACGGCGACAGTGTCGTTCAACAGCCTCTCGCATATTGGGCCAGAAAAAGCGATCTCGGACCAACCCAAAGGTCTTCTCTATCCCAAGATGTCCATGATCATCATGTAGGGTCCTCAACACCAGGTATTGTAGATTCTTAGGGAGAACTAGTTGTCGCCTATCCGGGTGATTGTGGTATTGCACCACCCGATCTAGTAAGCCATTGTCTATTTCGAACTTGTCCCATTCTCGCATGAGCAAGGCCACTAAGTCATTTGGTGCCTGCTTCAGAAGGGTTGGATTCCGTCGGGCAACGGCCTGTCGGATGATACTGACAACAGGATCTCGTATTTGATAGTCTACCAGATCCTTCCACCGTAACACCTTGTCATGCGTGATGTTCATCCCTTTTGGGTCTCAGTAGGCGGCTGGGACAGCCTGCGACCGGCATCCCAATGAGTCGGCCACTCTTAATTCTGAAAAAGCCACTCGGTCGTGGACGATGGCGGCCATGCTACACATAGCTCGTACTCCGGGTCCTGGGAGTTCCTCCCATTCCTCATCGTCTGGAATAGCACTTAGCCCGGGTCGTCTGGATAGAGCGTCAGCCCCTATATTCAAAGGTCCCGGTTTATACTTCATGGAGAAACTGTAGTTGCTTAGGGCGGCCAGCCAGCGGTGTCCGGCGGCGTCCAATTTGGCCGAGGTGTTGACGTATGTGAGGGGATTGTTATCCGTCCTTACCTCGAAGGCAACACCGTACAGGTAATCATGGAGCTTCTCGGTGATAGCCCACTTGAGAGCCAGAAACTCCAACTTGTGGACAGGGTACTTCTGTTCACTGGGGGTCAGACTGCGACTGATGTAGGCGACAGGCCGGAGGCCCTCGGGGTGCTTCTGGTGCAGGACGGCACCCAGTCCATTGAGACTGGCATCCACATGCAGAATGTATGGTTGTTCGGGATCCGCATACGCCAGCAACGGTGCTTCGGTCAGACATTTCTTCAATTTCGAGAAGGCCTGTTCACACTCAGACGTCCATTTATCGCCAAACGGTTGGCGAGCAGATACAGTCTTCCTCCCTGTTTCTTCGGGGTATATCTTTAGCAGGTTGTTCAGGGGTTTTGCCTTACTAGAGTATCCTTCCACGAACCGACGGTAGTACCCGCAGAATCCCAGGAAGGATCGCAGCTCCGCGACATTCTCGGGACGAGGCCAGTTCACGACTGCTTCCACCTTGGCGGGGTCGGTGGCGATCCCTTGGGCGGACACGATGTGTCCCACGTAGGTCACTGAAGTATGGCAAAATCGACACTTGTCTAGTGACAATTTCAGCCCTTCATTTCCCAGACGGTCTATCACTTTAAGTAACCGCTCTTCGTGCTCTTCTAGAGTTCTTCCAAAGACAATAATGTCATCCAGGTATACGAGACACTCCCGCGGGCTCATGTCTCCGATAGTCTTCTCCATCAGTCTTTGGAATGTAGCAGGCGCCCCACATATACCTTGGGGCATACGTGTAAACTGGTAGAATCCCAAGGGGCAGACAAAAGCTGTTTTTTCCTGGTCTTCCGCAGTCATGGGCACCTGATAGTACCCGGATCGGAGGTCGAGCACGCTAAACCATTGGCTTCCATTCAGCGCGTTCAGAATCTCTTCAATGCGCGGGAGGTTGTATTGATCTGGTATCGTACGGTTGTTCAGGGTTCGATAGTCGACACACAGTCGCACGGACCCGTTTCTCTTCCGCACCACCACTATGGGGGACGCGTAGGGTCCCCGGGACCCCGTCACAATCCCAGCGGTCTCCATGTCATGTATGGCGTTCCTCATATCGTCCACATCACGCGGGGCAATACGACGCGAGTGTTCCCGAAACGGAGTGGCATCGCTCAGTCGAATGGTATGTTGGGCACTGCGACTGCACCCCACATCCATCTCGCTCGTGAAGAACACATGTCGTTGTTGGAGCAGCTGGACAGCGTCGACTCACCGAAGTCGAACTCCAGATCGGCTAACCGCTCCTTCACTGCCGCCGCCTTCACCTGAGGCGTAGTATCTACAGGACTGACTGGGTATATGCACCCTAACTTCTGGTCGGCATCAAATTCCATCGGGAAGGGGGAGAGATTCTGCACATACACGTGGGTTCGGAGAGGGATCTTAGCCGTCCACTCCCTCACTTCAGGTAGTACCCTATACCCTCTTTGAAACTCTTCGTCTTCAGGTGTACTCTCCAGGGAGAACAGCTGGTCGCTCTTATCTCGTTCGGGATAACAACACCAGACGGCCATCTTTTGCACTCCCCCTGGTAATAGGGTCGTCAGTCCGCGTTGGCGGCAGTAGAGATCCCCGTGGCGTTCCAGGGCATATACCCGGTTGCACTCCTCTCGTAGGGCTGGATCTAAGAGGGAGGTGGCTAGCGGCAACTCGTTAGTCTCTTTCAGATATGCTCGGATCACCGCTTGTACTATATCCGCGTTGGTGCCCAAGATGATCGGGTACTTGTACTGGTCTTGGGGCTCCGGACATACCAGGGCCTCTACACGCATGGGGTGTCTCTTGCCGGTATTCAGCTGTGGTATTTCTATTTCAACCTTTACAATCCCATCGATAGGGTAGTCTTCGTTGCTTAGCCCCCGTACCTTTACATGGTCGGCCGCTCTCAGGGGGCAGTGCCTGAGGTGCTGGTCATAGAACGGGCGGTAGATGATAGTCACTTGTGATCCTGTGTCCAATAGTGCCGCCGCATAGATCCCTTCCAGTAACACCCGTACTATAGCTGCGGGACCTACTTGGCTAAGAGCTTCCCGGGGGGAGGCATCATCCCCGGGGCCGGCGTCAGCAGGGGCATCTGTGGTTTCCGATGGGGTTTCCGGACCCGACTCGGCAGTTTGTACTAGGCATACCATCGACCAGGCTGGGTTTCCTCTGTCGGGGGTTTTTTCTTCCGGAGAGTCCTCTCCCTCCGGACAGTTGTAAGAGAAGTGACCCTTTTTCCCACAGTTGTAGCAAACTACTTCGCGACGCTCAGGACGTCCCTTAGACCCAGAGGATGACCTCTCAGGGGTACGACTTTCCCTGGCAGGCGGCTTATGAGTCGATTCCTCCTCGGGGGCAGAAGGCTTCTTTCCCTTCGGGGCAGCGGGAACCGCGGGGTCACCCTTGATGGTAGCTTTGGGTTTCTTTGGTTCGTGGAATTGTCGCTGCACTTCATGTCCTCGGATGTACTCCATTAATTCTCCGTACTTGGGGGGTATTACAGCGGTCGGTGCAGCCCGCATCATTATAGCTATGTTGTGATCCGGTAGCGATCCCTTGAGTAACTGTTTGAGGCGGTATCGATCTGCCTCGGCAGCAGAAATGATATGTTTGTCCAGAAGCGTCCCCAGGGATAGCTGTAGATCGCAAACGAAGGCCGATAAATCCTGTCCTTCCTTTTGGCGAAGAGCTTTGAACTGAGCCATTAATTCATCCTCGTCATCTTTTCGGGCAAAAGACTGGATCAGCATTTCTACTAGCGCCTGGGCAGTAACTTCTCCCTCCACGCTGCGGTGAGTCCATACCAGCCGGGCGGCGGGGCCTCGGAGACATTCGACCAGCCTTTGTCTTTTGCGGGTTTCAGAACACGACCACTCCGCTATGGCGGGGAGCGTATGTTCCCTCCATGCCTCGATCCCTTCTTCTCCCGCTGGGGTTGGTAGAATCCCAGAAAAAGCTTTTAGTTTCCGGTAGTGCTGGGCTTGGGTCGAGATGGTGACAGCTTCTACTAGCTGGGAGGCGATCAGATTCAAGGAAGAATCGCCACTGCCATGTCCCGCTCCTACACTAGGCATGTTTGAAGGCCCGCCACCGGATCGCCTGTCAGGAGTAGGTGAAGTGGGTGGGCTGTTTGCCCAGCTGCTGTTCCCCCCGATACCACTCGGGGTGAAGGAGACCTTGAGGGGGCCAGTCCATTGAGGAGTACTGGCGGCCCAGTGGCTCGAGCTAGGTCCAGTGGGCGCGGGCGCGTCATCAGGAGCCTGGGTGCTAGGATAGATCAGGATACAGTCCTCTGTAGAGGGTTCAGGTACACTACCGACACGATTTATTCGAGCAGGGCTAGTTCCGCAAGCCGGGGGATGCCCCGGCTTGCTAGCCCCACTCCCTCGGCCGGCTTGCTAGCCCCACTCCCTCGGCGTGCCCTGGTGTCCCGCAATGTGGGGGATGGCGACAGGGGGTTCCGGGGGACCCGGCGGACCCGGCAGCGGGAGGGAGAGCGCCCCGATCGGAGGGCGCTCTTCCGCTGCTTCAGCGCGCGCCCGGCACCCTCCGGCGCGCGCCAGGTTACTGCTGCGGCCGAGAACGGGCAAATGCTCGAATAAACTCGGCCGCAGCAGTAGGTTCAATACCTGCGGGACAGTCTCTGAACATATGTCATGGGTGGTGGCCATAAGGTAGGTGGTGCCACAGACCTCTAGTTTGAAGTCTATCAGCCGGGCAGTGGCTAGTCCTGGGCAGTTCCGCACTTGGGTGCGTACAATGTAACAGTCCGTGTCGGTGGGTACTCCCGCCACTGCAACCACGCGCCTTGGGGACACGCAGCGCATTAAGGCCCATTCATGGACGTCTTGCTTTGATGGTACGGGCATGATGGTGGTTGAATTGGACTACCAAAAAAAAGAAACAGGGCACCCCAGGCCGAGATCTCAGCAGCGCCTCCAAATGTAACGGGTTTCCCCCCCCCCCAATCGCATATAGAATGTGGGGTGCAAGGGAACATACAATGTTACCATCGGTGTGGTGCATTACCTGTTGGCTCGCAGGAGGGCTGAGCTTCCGCCACGGGGAACCTGGGGCATAACACAACACTATGGGTATTCACTACACGATGCAGCGCCTCCACCTGCGATGGCTCCCACCAGAGGGGGAGTGGATCCTCGCAGGACAAACACAATAATCACATACACAGTGGGGTAGGATAACTAATACTATTTACTTCTTCTGCAACACAACATATAACAACAACTGTCTTACATAACCTGTGTCCCTCTCTAGAGGAGACACTTACTGCGTCGCGCAGGACGCTTACGCTAATTTGCACCACGGCGGGTGCCCACACTTTATGTGTCACGGCGGACGCTACCACCTCTAGGCGTCACGGCGGACGCTACCACCTCTAGGCGTCACGGCGGATGCTATCACGTCCCCAGAGTGATCCCACCCCATGTCCAGTACACCCAACCCAAATGTCTCGCACACTCAAGTCATGTACCAATATGTGTGTGTGACTGCGCAGCCACTATGTCTGGTGATAGGCCTTGTTGGTGCACGTGGGGATGTAGATTACCTGCCGAGCACTCCAGTGCTCGGACCTGCCGCAAACTTCTCAAAGGATCCAGGCGATCTTTGGCACGATACCCGGATCCACTACTGGAGGGTTCAGTAGGGGCGATCCCCTTCTGGAAACAGTCCAACTCTCTCCCAGCAACCGATCAATGTTCGTGGTACACTACTAGCCAATAGATAATGGGGCAGGGTCCCTACCCTAGGGCCTGTCCCTACAAGACTCAGCTAGGATGACTCAGGGCTATCTGGGGCCTAGGGGATTGCTGGCCTAGTGCAGAGAGTCACAGACCCCTGCACCCTACCTCCTTCCCCTAGCTGCTCCAGTCACCAACTCCCGTGTGCTCTAAGCCCGCCAAATGTATCCATCTGTTGCAAGCAGAGTTCCTGCAGCCCTATTGGCTCCCCGGCGTCATGGGGTCGCTCCAGAGGCTCATGGGACTTGAAGTCCCCTTACAGAGCCCTATTCTCATAGGCTCGGGCTTCGCTGGCTTTTCTGTGCCCCCACTGCGCATGCGCGAGCTCCCTGCAGTCCTCCCGGTGCTCCTAGCCCTTGCGCATGCGAAATGCATCCTGTTATGGCGGCGCCCTGCTCCGCGTACCGCCGTGGCCCCGGCAACGCGATCGCGGCCTCGGCAACCGACCCGATCGCGTCCATGGCAACCGGCCCGCTCGCGTCCCTGGCAAGCGGCCCGCTCGCGTCCCCGGCAACCGGCCCGCTCGCGTCCCCGGCAACCGGCCCACTCGCGTGGCAGAAGGAGGGGGTGAGTGCGCAAGGGGGGACCTGGCTACACATGGAACACACAGCCATGTACAAAGAATGAAACTTTGCAGTGACACCTTATTTTAGAGGCAGACGGATTACAAAATGAATGATAATATGAGAGGAAGCCGTTCAAATAGGAGTGAGTAGGGGGGGGGAGAGGGGGGAGAGGGGAGAGAAAAGAGGGAGAGTAGAGGGGGGGGGAAGAGGGAGAAAAGAGGTGGAGTGGAGTAGGGGGGGGAAGAGGGAGAGTGGAGTAGGATAGGGAGGAAGAGGGAGAGTGGAGTAGGGGGGTGGGAAGAGAGAATGGAATGGGACAGTGGGGGGGGAGGGAGGGGTGTAGTAGGGATCAGAGAAAGATGGAGAGGAGTAAGTTGAGGGGGAAAGGAAGAGTCGAGTATGAGGGTGGGAAGAGGAGGGAGAGTGGAATGGGAGACTGGGGGGGGGGGGAGATGGTGGGATAGGGGTTGGGTGGGAGAAGGTGGAGCAGTTGTAGAAAATACCTATTCAATAAAAAGCCAGAGAAATGACGGGGGCATCCCCATGATGTAGAAGGTGCATCTAAAAATCCCACTAGTTTTGCTAGGGGAGATGGCGTCCCGTACTGCGATGACTCCTCCCCTTCCGTCATCAGTGGCATAGTGCCGGAGGGTCCGTGGCACGCTGGCGCGGAGCATTAAATGATAAGAGGAAAGCAGAGAAAGCGCTTTTCAAATGAGAGACTTTGAAATAAGGGCATCTTTCAAAGCGCTTTTCTAATGAAGGAGGCACTTTTACATGAGCAACACTTTAAGAAGAAATTAAAAAGCATTCCAATGTCGCCTGGAAGAATATAAATGTACCTTCGAAGCAGACAGTAATTAAAAGGTTGAACACGATTAAACGAATGGAACGCTTAACGGCCCAGCTCAACCAAAAATAAGAGGAATACCATAAAGTCTGGGATCTGTGTTCTCTATCCTAAAGACAGACGATCGATGGTCGGAGCTCTGCCCACACGGGTCCCAATTTCCCTCCGCCCCCCCAAGTCCTCCCACCCCAACTCCTCCCCCCCTCCACTCCTCCCCCCCCCTCCACTTATCCCTCCCTCTGGACCCCCCCTCTTTTCTATCTCTACTCTTGACCTATCCTTTATCATAAAGTAAGATTAAACCCAAATAAGAGAACACTAATGGATAAATCTAATCTTGTACAAGACAATGTATAAGATATACAGATGCAAAAAATGTTATGAAAAAATTGTTGTTATGTTAAGTGAAATGTCACAAAAATGTAAATGGAGATTTACAATCCGTGTGATACGGACAAAAGTGTTAACTGTGATGACATGTAAGCAAACCAATAAAAAAATTGTAACAAAAAGCATTCCAATGTCAAAATAGCATGAAAGGGATCCTGGGTAATTTGAGGACAGCATACTGTAGGTCATGTGTGGCCAACTCCAGCCCTCAAGGGCTACCAACAGGTCAGATTTTAAAGGTATCCCTGCTCCAGCACCGGTTGCTCAATCAGTGGCTCAGTCAACACTGAGCCACCTGTGCTGAAGCAGGGATATCCTTGAAACCTGACCTGTTGGTGGCTCTTCAGGACTGGAGTTTTGCCCCCCTGCACTAGGTGACCACACAGTCAACCACACAGGCCTGGCAAAGATCTGTGTTAGGCCGACATTGAACTTTAGGGTGTAATATACTGTAAGGTGCACAGAAATGCTACGGATTGTAAACCATATATGTGTGTACGGTTCTCTCACTCTTCCTAATTCACAATAAGGCTCTCAAACTGGGCAATAAGGCACTTTAAACCCCTCTGCAACCAGAGTAGCCTGAAGGCATTGCTCTGTTAATGAGGGGTTTCTGTCAAATCCCAACCCAAGTCCTTAATCACCCAAACACCCACCACTCGCTTCTGCAGTCTCAGTAACATTCCCTGGGGTAGCCGCATTCCCATGAGTGCAGAGCTATTTATCACCCTGCGTACCATGTGTTTCATAAAGAGGAGTTACACAGCCTTTTAACAACCGTTGGCCCCGGAGTGTACAACAAATATGCCATTTAAGAGGACACATACCCTCCAGTGAAACCACAGTGCCGCGCAGACATTTTTAATCCCCAGGGATCAGGGTCTTTCCATGCTTCCGCCTCCCACTGGCGGAAGATTTTATTTCAAGTATGAAATAAAAAATAAAAGATGGCACAAATTGCCTTTAATTTCCTGCCATGGTGACAGGATGACAAACTGCGTCTCTAGCCGCTCGCTAAGGACCGCATTGTAACTCGGGCACTAAATGGGTAATGTTGAACTTACTGTCTCAATGCAAGGCTGCTGATGGTGTGTGTGTGTGTGTGTACGCATATATAGATAGATATAGCTCTGTATCTATGTATATGTGTATATATACATACATCGCGATATACACACATACATACATACATACAAATCTTATCATGCATCCTCTAGCAAAAATCATAACCAAGTTAAAAAAAAATGTTTAACCTTTTAAAAAAGCACACTTTCCATCACACGCACAACTTTGGCCTTGTTGTTAATGTATTAAAAATAAGATAAAATCAAAAGTCATCTGGATATAATAAAAACCTGCTTTATCATATACATACGTGGGTGTGTATATCTCTCTATATCTATCTATCTCTATATATCTATCTATATATATATTTCTATCCCTATATATCTATCTCTATCTCAATATATATATCTCTATCTCTATACATCTATCTCTATACATCTATCTCTATCTCTATACATCTATCTCTATATAACTATCTCTATATAACTATCTCCATAAGGATCAGGTATTCGCCTCCGGATCCAAAAGCTGCTTCTCCTGCACGGCACTCGGCTCCGGGTCTGGGCTTTTACTCTGCAAGGGGGCAATGCATGGAATTAATAGGATATACAGGTAGTCCTCGCTATCCGTCGCTTCATTATCCGTCGCGTCATAATGCATTCCGCGGAACGCATTATACAATGTCGGAACGGATTATTCGACCCCCGCGGATTAACATTGGATTCGCAATCCGATGTTTTGCGGAACTGTTTCCGACGCATAACCGAGGACCTCCTGTACATATATCTCTCTATGAACAGCAGGTTTAAAAATCATGCTTCTATCCGCTATGAATCCCATACAAAATCAACTCTTGCGATACCTGCATCATTGTCCTACATTCTCCCTGAACAATCTTCCCTCGGCACAAAGAATGACAATGAAAGATGGCGATGACGCTGAAAAATTATTTCATTAATTGATTGGTGCGGTGAGAGCCAAACCATGCAGAAGTGAGAGCTGCCAATACCTGCTGCATGCAGAGCCGAGCGATCCCTGCAGGTTCATGCTGTGACATGCATGCTCCTATTATAACGGACAATGCACCAACTCTTGTTGCCTCCAGGCATCTCCCCAGCTGCTGGCATGCCTCCTGCACTGTATTACGCCGGGCCTCTCTGACTCCGGCGTGCACCGGAAATGTGTGCAGCAACTTCCGGCACACTGACGTCACAGAGCGGCCCGGAGAGAGGCGGGCCCAATGTAAGTAAGTAAGCGTCTGTATGTATATATGTGTATACTGTGTGCTTATTTGCATGTCATTTCCCAGAATCCCTTGCTGCAGTGGAAGCACTGTGTGCTTGGTGATAATGGTGAAAGGCAGGGGTGCAGACCTGTCTAAGACATGCAAATGAGCACACAGTAATATTTCCATTTGCTACATGCTTTACTGTGGAGGTTTTTTGTCACACTGTTTTTACCCACCATGACTTAACTAAGTGCTATGGATACCTATCCAAGCATCACATTGCAAAGCCAGTATAACCAACCACATTGAGAACCAAAAGGTCGAAACAGCTGTCTGTGGGTAGGTTTACTGGCTATGCATCTTAACCCAGGCTGTGCTGAAAAGCTGTGCAATGCAGCATAAGTTTCTAGGGGTCCATGTCAAAATGGATTTGAAGCAAAAGGTAGCACTGTGTGCTCATTTGCATGTCACTGCAGCAAAGGATTCTGGGAAACGACATGCAAATGAGTACACTGTGTCACCTTTTGCCTGAAAAATCCATTGTTACATGGAATCCTTATAAGCTAATGCTCGCTGTTAACACAGCTAGTCTGTGAGTGGTTTCTCAGGCTTTGCATCTGATTCCCATGCTGTGCTTAAAAGCTGTGCTAACGTCTCTGTATTTGCTGAAAAGGGTTTCCTCATCACCAGCCATCTTTCCAACACTTGTCAGCACTACCGCTCTCTCTCCCTCCTTCCTTTCCGCGCTTCGTTCCTCATCTGCTTTGTATACCTGGGTAGCCACCTGCACGTTGTTCTCCCGTTCCAGGGCTTCCTTCTTTCTCTTCTCCTCCATCTCCCTGTACCTGGTAAGACAAATATTATTTTAACATTACCGTCCAACCATTATTATATTAGGGATTAAAAATGAACTAGGTAGATAGTACCCCCTTTGAACCCCCAAAGTTGAGACTCCTCGTGGCCATCAGGACACTGCACGGAGTCAGTATAGTGCAGCAGCAGGGAACCGCAGCTGATCGCTGTGCGAATACAATGAGAGCAGTGGGCAAGTAAGCCCTGCGCGTGCACGTCTGTCAGTGGTGCCCAGAGGGTACTATCTAACTAGTTATAGTGTGGCATTAGTGACCCATTCATAAGTATGGGTTGCCACTGTTAATACCTCACCGATTTATTTATGGTACAAGTATACTTTACAGTCCACCGTCTACTTTTCTACAGGAACTGCAATTGGCATTAGAAAGTGAGGCATTTTAAAGTGAGGTTTTTAAGTGATAAATACAGTTAGACTACAGTTAATATACTCACTTTCTTCATGCAAGACCAATAACCAATAACCTCAGCTGATATGACATGGATCTAATTACATTCTCTTCACAGGTATGTTCCTGATGGTGAAACCCTGTGTATAAGACTGAATTTGGCCTTGTAGAATTGATATAAGTATGTTCCTGATGGTGAAATCCTGTGTATAAGACTGAATCTGGCCTTGTTGAATTGCTATATAAGTATGTTCCTGATGGTGAAATCCTGTGTATAAGACTGAATCTGGCCTTGTTGAATTGCTATATAAGTATGTTCCTGATGGTGAAATCCTGTGTATAAGACTGAATCTGGCCTTGTTGAATTGCTATAAGTTAGTATGTTTGAATGTAAAAAGTTTTTTTTTTCCCTCTTAACTCTGCTGTTAATTGACCAAATGGAACAAGCTGACTGATTGGGGAGGGGGAGGGTCATGTGTATAATACCAACACCTCTCCTGCAATCTGCAGGAACTGCAATTGGCATTTTAAAGTGAGGTTTTTAAGTGATAAATACAGTTAGACTACAGTTTGACTAGAGGTGACTGGGGACTGCATCTTTCTGCACACTCTTTTACTCAAGACAACAAACGGTAAGCTGTTCAGATCACACTATGATCCCATTCTTGCTAACCTGCATATTTTAACCCCCCCACCCCTTTACAACTTCTTTCACTGCAGCCTCTCCCAAAACTGACTGCACAAAACACTGAAACCCTGATCTGACCCTAGCATTGCAATGCAGCAAAACACTTGACAAGGTACAGGCTCACCCCTGCTGTTTAGTCTGCACACACTCACTGCTCACAACAGCTGCTTGCAGCACTGCCTACCTCTGGCATCATGAACCTGCTATATATTTTAACATTTTTCTTTCTCCTGGCCTCATGGAGATGTTACTCCCTCTATCCACTACAAACTCCTCCATCCTGGCCCACATCCAACATCACCATACACCCTGGACTACTCAAAAGCCTTGCACTATCTACTGAATGTTGGTGGAGAACTCTAAAAACCAGCACACCAACCACTGCACACTCTAATGGAAAACACCACAAATTTACAACTTGCAAACAACTACCCAAATTTCTACTCATACTATTACTCTCTTTAGCAGGTGATATTGAAACTAACCCAGGTCCTCCCATTTCAACTCTATCCCATGCCCCTGAGAATTCCACCTTTAAATTCCAAAAAGGGCTATCTGTCGCCCATATAAACATCCGGAGCCTGCTGCCCAAACTGGACGAACTAAGGGCATGGTGCCTTATACATGAACCCAAAGCCATCGTTCTTACAGAAACATGGCTATCCCCTAAAACCCCTGATGCAAATATCGCAATTCAGGGATACTCCATTTTTAGGAGAGATAGGTCAAAGAGAGGAGGAGGGGTGTTATTTTATATTGCAGACACCTTACAATTTACACTGTTAAATTGCTCACCAAGTACACCCTCTTTTGAAACTCTAGTTGGCAAAATCTGCCTCCCCTTTTCTAAGCCCATCTTGCTTGCTGGCATCTACCGCCCCCCTAAAGCCCCTCTACAATCCTTGACTGATATCACCCAATTTCTTGGCTCCATTTCCTCTCTGAATGAGAAGAGTGAGCTGCTAGTTCTTGGGGATTTCAACTTCAATTGGCTTGACCCTAAAAACCACAAAATCCAGATACAACTCAAGTCACTTAACCTATCCCAACTCATTTCCCAACCCACACGGATAAACCTGAAATCGCATAACCACTCCTTGCTAGACTGGATTCTCTCCTCAAACCCCAGCAGAATCCAATCCTCTGGCATCCTTCCTGATATTTTCAGTGACCATGCAATAGTGTACTGTGTAAGGAAAATTAAACCGCCCCATTCAAGCCCTAAAGTTCTCTTCACTAGAACATTTAAAAACTTTAACCCACAACAGTTTCTGGATGACCTTACCAACTGCCCATGGCACAGAATCGATTTAATTCCCGACCCCGATTCTGCACTCGGCTATTTCCAATCTGAGTTCTTAAAACTCTGCGATACCCATGCTCCACTACGCAAAATAAGGTTACGGGCTGCCCACCTTCCATGGGTTACACCTGACCTTATAGCACTCTACCAGTTCAGGGATGCCTTGTGGAAAAGCTACAAAGTAACTGGCACTACCAAGGATCTCAATCACTACAGATGCATGCGGAACATGTGCACAAGGCAAACAAGGCATGCAAAAGCACAATATTACTCTGACAATCTCCACCAGAATACATCAAACCCAGCTAACTTCTGGAAGGTTATCAACAATATATTCCAGCCTCCTAACCATCAACAACCAAGTAATATCACTAAGGGGGATATTACTCTGACAAACCCCACTGACATTGCAAATGCATTCAATGATTACTTTGTGGGGTGTGCCACTAACTTATTAGCGAAACGCAGGACAAACCCCAAACATGAATCTCATCCTGGGAGTATCCCTACAGTCCCACCCCCTCCCAACACTGCCCACAATTTTCAATTTAGCCCAGTATCTGAAGAGGAGATTACACAAGCGCTCCTCAAACTAAAACTAAGCAGCCAATGTGGACCCGACTTACTACAATCTAGGTTCCTACTACTTGGTGCCCCAGCCATTGCCAAACCAATTGCGTCCATAGTCAACTCTATCCTGTCTGCAGGCCATATCCCTAAGACCTGGAAAACTGCCAGAGTTGTCCCAATCTTCAAAAGTTGGGACAAAAACACTGTCTCAAACTACAGGCCAATCTCACTTCTCCCAATTCTATCCAAAGTTATGGAAAAATGTGTCCACTCCCAATTAAGCGATTTCTACACCAAGACAAATTTCCCTAGCCAATTCCAGTCTGGGTTTCGTCCCAAACACTCCACCGTAACTACCCTGCTAAAAGTTTGCAATGAAATCCAGTGTGGAATGGAACGGGGACAACTCACTGGTGCAGTATTCCTAGATTTTCCAAAGGCTTTTGACACAGTTGATCATGTTATCCTGCTTAACAAACTCCAGAGCTCTGGAATAGGGAAACATGCTTTAAACTGGTTTCAGTCCTACCTATCAGGAAGATCCCAACATGTGTCCATCTCAGGCTCTAACTCCAACCCGCTGGATATCACCTGTGGTGTCCCGCAAGGCTCTGTTCTGGGGCCCCTACTCTTCTCAGTGTTCATTAATGATCTTCCCACAGCTTGTAAGGAAGCCTCAATACACATGTATGCAGATGACACAATCCTATATGCACACAGCCATAGCCTCTCTGACCTTCAACACATACTTCAGTCTGACTTTTTGAGACTCGAAAACTGGATTTCCCAAAACAAACTGTTTTTAAACACTGACAAGACGGTAACAATGGTATTTGGGACCAAGACTAAATTTGTAAAGCTTCCAGTGACTGAGCTCCTGATTAGAACCAACGCTAACACCACCCTAACACCTGTCACTAGTTTTAAATACCTGGGCTTATGGTTTGACTCACACTTAACATTCGGGATGCACATTGATACCCTGACAACCAAGACCTATGCCAAACTAGGGGTACTTTACAGGAACAAATCCTTCCTAGGTCTCCTGGTCAGAAAGCGTATTGCACAGCAGATGCTAATGCCAATTATTGACTATGGAGACATAGTATATGGCTCGGCTCCTCAAACCCACCTTAGCAAACTTGACACCCTCTACAATTCAATTTGTCGTTTTGTTCTCCAATGCAACTACAAGACACATCACTGCGAAATGCTCAAAGAACTAGATTGGTCATCACTAGAGTCTAGGCGCAAAGTTCACCTTTCCTGTCTCACCCTCAAATACTTTCTGGGCAAGCTACCCAGCTACCTGAACAAGCTCCTCACCCCTAACACATGCAGCACCTATCACCTGAGATCAGACTCCAAAAGACTATTCATGGTTCCAAGACTCAACAAAGTATCCGGACGTTCCACCTTCTCCTTCCGTGCACCCCAAAACTGGAACAACCTACCAGAGACTCTCATATCCACCACCAGCTTAAGTTCTTTCAAATCGAAGGCTGTCTCACACTTTAATCTGGTCTGTAACTGTTTCATACGCTCATAATATATATTTTCTTTAACTGTGCACGCAATGTCTTGTATATAATGTATACCTTGTTCATTTATGTAACTGTACTTGTAACCATGTATTATTTGTTTTACTCTGTGCCCAGGACATACTTGAAAACGAGAGGTAACTCTCAATGTATTACTTCCTGGTAAAAATATTTTATAAATAAATAAATACTAGCAGCACCACCATCATAAGTCATCTGGGAATTATTCTATTTAGCAACGTTCCCTCCGGGCTATTATCTGATCTGTGAACAGATTCTACACGGACTATCCCACAAGACCTTATATTGTTTTTGCTAGTGCCTTTCTCTGTCATGATGCTTGCACTACTTAGTCATTAGGATACGGACTCCTTACTGATTATAGATTTCCGTCCACACAAGCTACTGTGCGAGACTGCAGTCTGCACTTACACAGGTGCCTGCAATCAGCACTTGATTGCAGTAAACTAGCAAGGTTACTCAGGGACTCGGTGTCTACACTGATCATCTATGTGTACCATTACCAATTGATTACCCCCTAACACGACCACTTTGTGTGGATCCCCTTTACTAAGGGTTCCACTAGGGAATAGTAGATTATTATACTCTCTATCATCCCGACATTCTCTGAATCCAGGGTGACTCTTACTCACATCCGACAGGATCCCTTGTGCGTCATATGTGTCATTTTAAAGCCATATATTTTATAATTCGTGATTAATTAAAATAAATTTTAACCTCTACATCAATCATTCAGACTGTGAGCCAGAGTGCCTGCAATTGGGTTTCTTTTCTCGAACCCGGTTTCAGAAGACACTAAATTGTGTAAGGAAGTAGAATCAGAGCAGGATGTAATTTCTCTACAGAAGGACATGGAGAGACTGGAAACTTGGGCAGATAAATGGCAGATGAGGTTTAATACAGATAAATGTAAGGTTATGCATTCGGAAAACAAGAATAAACAAGTGATTTACAAATTAAATGGGGATAAATTAGGGGGATCCTTGATGGAAAAGGATTTTGGAGTGCTTGTAGACAGCAGGATTAGCAATAGTACCCAAAGTCATGCAGTAGCTGCAAAGGCAAACAAGATATTATCTTGCAATAAACGGGCAATGCATGGAAGGGAAGTAAACATAATTACTGTATGCCCCTTTATAAATCATTAGTAAAACCACACTTTGAATGTGGAGTACAATTTTAGGCACCAGTCCTTAGAAGATACATTATGCAACCAGAGAGAGTGCAGAAAAGAGCCACCAAATTAATAAATGGGATGGATGAATAATCTGATTTTCGAGGGGAGGCTAGCTAAATTCGATTTGTTTACATTAGAAAACAGGTATCTAAGAGGTGATATGATAACTAAATACAAATATATTCGGGAACAGTACAAGGAGATTTCAAAAGAACTATTCATCCCAAGGGCAGTACAAAAAACAAAGGGTCATCCCTTAAGGTTGGAGGAAAGGAGATTTCACCAGCAACAAAGGAAATGGTTATTTATAGTAAGGGCAGTTAAAATGTGGAATTCATTACTCATGGAGACTGTGATGGCAGATACAATAGACATGTCCAAATAAAGGTTGGACATCTTTTTAGAAAGGAAAGGTATACAGGGTTATACCAAATAAGTAAACATGGGAAGGATGTTTATTCAGGAAGTAATCTGATTGTCAATTCTTGGAGTCAGGAAGGAATTTATTTTTACCCTAATGAGATCTCATTGGATGATATTTTACTGGTTTTTTTGTTTGTCTTCCTTTGGATCAATATACTTTAAATAGGGATATAGGATAAAGTATCTGTCATCTAAATTTAGCATAGGTTGAACTTGATGGACGTATGTATTTTTTCAACCTCATTTACTATGTACAGTAACTACAGTATGTAGTGTTGGGCAGTGGTCAAAGTGTTAAGGTACAAAAAGGCTACCAAAGTGCCGATACTTTCATTTTAGGGACGTGCGATTTCTAAAATCCAGAATAAGCGGCGCTACCTTTACTGGTAAGGCCTCACGCTACAAACAAACGTGTATATTCCAAAGCGCATGGCCATAGTGAGCGCGAGCTTGCACGTGCATGTGGGATACAAGGATACCAAAAGCAGAGGAGACTAACTTGTTTATTATTGCAGCGAGACAGCCTGGTCATGTGAGCGGTTAACCGCCAATGAAAATTTAGTAAGCTATTCTGCCTGGATACTGTTCAAATGACTTGTTGTCAGTGGAGTTGTGCTTGCTGTGAGAATATGGAGAACTCAACTATTGAAAATGTGATTTCTGAGGTTTACAAAAGTGAACCTTTAATTCATACCATGATAGAAATAGCAATGATAATTTCTGCTCCTCTTTTTGCTCCCGTTCCAAGGCTTCCTGTTTCTTCCTCTTCTCCTCCACCATCTCCTTGTACCTGGTAAAACAGATATTATTTTAACATTACCGTCCAACCATTATTATATTGGGGATTAAAAATGACACTAAAAAGTATATATAGAAAATACTAAATCGTTGTGGTCTTCTTAGATTTTACAAAGGCTTTTGATATGGTTCCACACGAGATTAATGTACAAAATAAAGCAAATTGGACTCTGTAAAACATATTTGAACCTGGATTGAAAAGTGGTTGAATGATAGACAACAGAGGGTTGTAATAAATTGAACTTTTCAGGTTGGGCTAAAGTCGTGAGTGGAGTATTGTACCTCCATGATCGGTACTGGGACCCCTGCTTTTTAACTTGTTCATTAAAGACCTCGAGGTTGGCATAGAGAGCAAAGTCGCTGATTACACTAAATTGTGTAAGGTAGTAGAATCCGAGCAGGATATATTTTCTCTACAGAACGACTTGGATAAACTGCAAACGTGGGCAGGTAAATGGCAGATGAGGTTTAATACAGATAAATGTAAGGTTATGCATTTGGGAAACAAGAATAAACAGGTAATTTACAAATTAAATGGGCATACATTAGGAGAATCCTTGATGGAGAAGGATTTACAGTAAGAGTTCATGTAGACAGCAGGCTTAGCAATAGTGCCCAAAGTCATGCAGTAGCTGTAAAGGCAAATAAGATCATCTTATCTTGCACTAGCTGATATACCCGGCGTTGCCCGGGATGTAATGTTCTCGCTCCCACTCCCTTCCACCCTCTTCCCCCCCCTCTTCACAGCTGTTCAGAGCTGCTCCCCCCTCCCCCCACTTTTCACAGCTCCGATTCCCCCCCCATTCAATGCTTTGTTTCCTCCCCCCCCCTCCGTTCACAGCTCCCCCCCCTGTTCACACATCCGTGCCCCCACCCCCTGTGTTTGGCAGCTGAGCTGACTGAGGGGGGAAGTGTGTGTGTCAGTAAGTGTGTGTGTGTGTGTGTGTAAATCAGTGTGTGTGTCAGTCAGTGTGTGTGTGAGTCAGTCAGTGTGTGTGTGAGTCAGTCAGTGTGTGTGTGAGTCAGTCAGTGTGTGTGTGAGTCAGTCAGTGTGTGTGTGAGTCAGTCAGTGTGTGTGTGAGTCAGTCAGTGTGTGTGTGAGTCAGTCAGTGTGTGTGTGAGTCAGTCAGTGTGTGTGTGTGAGTCAGTCAGTGTGTGTGTGAGTCAGTCAGTGTGTGTGTGAGTCAGTCAGTCAGTCAGTCAGTATGTCAGTCAGTCAGTGTGTGTGTCAGTCAGTCAGTGTGTCAGTCAGTCAGTGTGTGTGTCAGTCAGTCAGTGTGTGTGTCAGTTAGTGTGTGTGTCAGTCAGTCAGTGTGTGTGTCAGTCAGTGTGTGTGTCAGTCAGTGTGTGTGTCAGTCAGTGTGTGTGTCAGTCAGTGTGTGTGTCAGTCAGTATGTCAGTCAGTCAGTGTGTGTGTCAGTCAGTCAGTGTGTCAGTCAGTCAGTGTGTGTGTCAGTCAGTCAGTGTGTGTGTCAGTTAGTGTGTGTGTCAGTCAGTCAGTGTGTGTGTCAGTCAGTGTGTGTGTCAGTCAGTGTGTGTGTCAGTCAGTGTGTGTGTCAGTCAGTGTGTGTGTCAGTCAGTGTGTGTGTCAGTCAGTGTGTGTGTCAGTCAGTGTGTGTGTCAGTCAGTGTGTGTGTCAGTCAGTCAGTCAGTCAGTGTGTGTGTCAGTCAGTCAGTGTGTGTGTCAGTCAGTCAGTGTGTGTGTCAGTCAGTCAGTGTGTGTGTCAGTCAGTCAGTGTGTGTGTCAGTCAGTCAGTGTGTGTGTCAGTCAGTCAGTGTGTGTGTCAGTCAGTCAGTGTGTTTGTCAGTCAGTCAGTGTGTGTGTCAGTCAGTCAGTGTGTGTGTCAGTCAGTCAGTGTGTGTGTCAGTCAGTCAGTGTGTGCGTCAGTCAGTCAGTGTGTGCGTCAGTCAGTCAGTGTGTGCGTCAGTCAGTCAGTGTGTGCGTCAGTCAGTGTGTGCCAGTCAGTCAGTCAGTCAGTGTGTGTGTCAGTCAGTCAGTCAGTGTGTGTCAGTCAGTCAGTCAGTCAGTGTGTGTCAGTCAGTCAGTCAGTCAGTGTGAGTCAGTCAGTGTGTGTCAGTCAGTCAGTCAGTGTGTGTCAGTCAGTCCATCAGTGTGTGCGTCAGTCCGTCAGTGTGTGTGTCAGTCAGTCAGTGTGTGCCAGTCAGTCAGTCAGTCAGTGTGTTCGTCAGTCAGTCAGTGTGTGCGTCAGTCAGTCAGTGTGTGTGTCAGTCAGTGAGTCAGTGTGTGTGTGTCAGTCAGTGAGTCAGTGTGTGTCAGTCAGTCAGTGAGTCAGTGTGTGTCAGTCAGTGAGTCAGTGTGTGTGTCAGTCAGTGTGTGTGTCAGTCAGTGAGTCAGTGTGTGTGTCAGTCAGTGAGTCAGTGTGTGTCAGTCAGTCAGTCAGTGTGTGTCAGTCAGTCAGTGAGTCAGTGTGTGTCAGTCAGTCAGTGAGTCAGTGTGTGTCAGTGTGTGTCAGTCAGTCAGTCAGTCAGTCAGTGTGTGTCAGTCAGTCAGTCAGTCAGTGTGTGTCAGTCAGTCAGTGTGTGTCAGTCAGTCAGTGTGTGTCAGTCAGTCAGTGTGTGTCAGTCAGTCAGTGTGTGTCAGTCAGTCAGTGTGTGTCAGTCAGTCAGTGTGTGTCAGTCAGTGAGTGTGTGTCAGTCAGTGAGTGTGTGTCAGTCAGTGAGTGTGTGTCAGTCAGTGAGTGTGTGTCAGTCAGTGAGTGTGTGTCAGTCAGTGAGTGTGTGTCAGTCAGTGAGTGTGTGTCAGTCAGTGAGTGTGTGTCAGTCAGTGAGTGCGTGTCAGTCAGTGAGTGCGTGTCAGTCAGTGAGTGCGTGTCAGTCAGTGAGTGCGTGTCAGTCAGTGAGTGTGTGTCAGTCAGTGAGTGTGTGTCAGTCAGTGAGTGTGTGTCACGCGAGGAGCTTTGTCGGCGGCGGGTGGTCGTTGAGGCGCTGCTACGAGAGGGTGGTAGGTGGTGGGGCAGAGGCGTCGGCGGCGGGTCATTGGCGGCGGGTGGGGAGTTGAGGCGCTGCTGAGAGATGGTTGGGCAGAGGCGGTTGTCGGCGGCGGTTCCCCCCACCTGCGCGGAGCTGTGTCGGCGGCGGGTGGGGAGGAGGTGAGGCTCTGCTGAGAGAGGGTGGTAGGTGGTGGGGCAGAGGCGGCTGTTGGCAGCGGTGGTTGCCCCCCCCCGCATGGAGTAACCCCCCCCCCAGAATCTGTGTTGGCAGCGGGTGGGGAGGAGGTGAGGCACTGCTGAGAAAGGGTGGGGGGTGGTGGGGCAGAGGCGGCTGTCGGCGGAAGTGGAGTTGTCCTTCCCCCCTGCGAGGAGCTGTGTTGGCGGCGGATTGGGGAGGTGAGGCGCTGCTGACAGAGGGTGGGGGGTGGTGGCTGTGGTGTGTGTGTGTTGGCGGGTGTGAGCAGAGGAGGCTGCTCACAGTGTGCGGTGATGGTCAGAGGCGCACGCGGTCACGGTGTGAGGAGGCTGTGCGTGTGTGTCTCTTCTCCCTGCCTGGCCCCTCCCTGCCTGGCCAGCAGGCCAATAAGCTGTCCAAACAAACATTATTTCAGTCTTATAGATATAGATTAAATGGGCAATGCATGGAAGGGAAGTAAACATAATTAAGCCCCTTTATAAATCATTAGTAAAACCACACCTTGAATGTGGAGTACAATTTTAGGCGCCAGTCCTTAGAAAAGACAGTATGGAATCAGAAAAAGTGCAGAAAAGAGCCACCAAATAAATGAATGGGATAAATAATCTGATTTATGTGGAGAGGCTAGCTACAGTAAATTTGATTTGTGTACATAAGAAAACAGACAACTAAGATGTGATATGATAACTATATACAAATAAATTCGGGGACAGTACAAGGAGCTTTCAAAAGAACTATTCATCCCAAGGGCAGTACAAAGGACACAGGGTCATCCCTTTAGATTGGAGGAAAGGAGATTTCACCAGCAACAAAGGAAAAGGTTCCTTACAGTAAGGGCAGTTAAAATGTGGAATTCATTACCCATGGAGTCTTTGATGGCAGATACAACAGACATATTAAAAAAAAGGTTGGACATCTTTTTAGAAAGGAAAGGTATACAGGGATATACCAAATAAGCAAACATGGGAAGGATGTTGATTCAGGGAGTAATCTGATTGTCAATTCTTGGAGTCAGGAAGGAATTTATTTTTACCCTAATGAGATCTCATTGGATGATATTTTACTGGTTTTTTTTTTGTTTGTCTTCCTATGGATCAATATACTTTAAATAGGGATATAGGATAAAGTATCTGTCATCTAAATTTAGCATAGGTTGAACTTGATGGACGTATGTCTTTTTTCAACCTCATTTACTATGTAACTATGTAGTGGTGGGCAGCGGTCAAAGTGTCAAGGTACAAAAAGGCTACCAAAGTGCCGATACTTTCATTTCAGAGACGTGCGATTTCTAAAATCCAGAATAAGTGGCGCTACCTTTACTGGTAAGGCCTCACGCTAAAAACAAAAGTGTTTATTCCAAAGCGCATGGCCATAGTGAGCGCGAGCTTGCGCGTGCATGTGGGATACAAGAATACCAAAAGCAGAGGAGACTAACTTGTTTGCTATTGCAGTGAGACAGCCTGGTCATGTGAGCGGCTAACAGTCAATGAAAATTTAGTAAGCTATTCTGCCTGGATACTGTCAAATGACTTGTTGTCAGTGGAGTTGTGCTTGCTGTGAGAATATGGACAACTCGGCTATTGAAAATGTGATTTCTGAGGTTTACAAACGTGAACCTTTAATTCATACCATGACAGAAATAGCAATGATAATTTCTGGTCCTCTTCCCGTTCCAAGGCTTCCTGCTTCTTCCTCTTCTCCTCCACCATCTCCTTGTACCTAGTAAAACAGATATTATTTTAACATTGCCTTCCAACCATTATTATATTGGAGATTAAAAATGGCACTAAAAAGTATATTTAGAAAATACTAAATCGTTGTGGTCTTCTTAGATTTTACAAAGGCTTTTGAAATGGTTCCACACGAGATTAATGTACAAAATAGAGCAAATTGGACTCTGTAAAACATATTTGAACCTGGATTGAAAAGTGATTGAATGATAGACAACAGAGGGTTGACTCCTGCTTTTTAACTTGTTTATTAATGACCTTGAGGTTGGCATAGAGAGCAAAGTCGCTGATGACACCAAATTGTGTAAGGTAGTAGAATCAGAGCAGGATGTATTTTCTCTACAGAAGGACTTGGATAAACTGAAAACTTGGGCAGGTAGATGGCAGATGAGGATCAATACAGATAAATGTAATGTTATGCATTTGGGAAACAAGAATAAACAGGTAATTTACAAATTAAATGGGGATACATTAGGGGAATCCTTGATGGCAAAGGATTTACAGTAGGAGTGCATGTAGATAGCAGGATAGCAATAGTGCCCAAAGTCATGTAGTAGCTGCAAAGGCAAACAAGATCTTATCTTGCATTACATGGGCAATGCATGGAAGTGAAGTAAACATAATTAAGCCCCTTTATAAATCATTAGTAAAACCACACCTTGAATGTGGAGTACAATTTTAGGTGCCAGTCCTTAGAAAATACATTATGGAACCAGATAAAGTGCAGAAAAGAGCCACCACATTAATGAATGGGATAAATAATCTGATTTATGTGGAGAGGCTAGCTAAATTTGATTTGTGTACATAAGAAAACAGGCAACTAAGATGTGATATAATAACTATGAACAAATAAATTTGGGGACAGTACAAGGAGCTTTCAAAAGAACTATTTATCCCAAGGGCAGTACAAAGGACACAGGGTCATCCCTTAAGATTGGAGGAAAGGAGATTTCACCAGCAACAAAGGAAAGGGTTATTTACAGTAAGGGCAGTTTAAATGTGGAATTAATTATCCTTGGAAGGTGTGATGGCAGATATAAAGACATATTCAAAAAAAGGTTGGACATCTTTTTAGAAAGGAAAGGTATACAGGGATATACCAAATTAGTAAACATGGGAAGGATGTTGATCCAGGGAGTAATCTATTTTTTTAAACTCGTCTGCCCCTCCTTATTTCTGAGCCCTAATTTCTCGCTATGCATCATCCCGACTCTTGCGTTCTGCTCAATGATGTCTTCTCTCTACCCCCTTTGTATCTAATGCCCTCTCACGCCTTAAGCCTTTCTCACTGACTGCCCCACACTTCTGGAATGCCCTTCCCCTCAATACCCGACTAGCACCCTCTCTATCCACCTTTAAGACCCACCTTAAAACACACCTGCTTAACGATGCATATGAGTAGCTCCGTGGCTAATACTATACACCTGATACATAAAGCTTGGCCCCTTGCAGACGCACTTACCAGAATGCCCTCCTACTGTCTCTGTACGTTCTTCCTACCTACCAATTAGATTGTAAGCTCTTCGGAGCAGGGAGTCCTCTTTCGAAATGTTAATTTTTATGTCTGAAGCACTTATTCCCATGTTCTGTTATTTGTATTTGTTATTTATATGTTTGTCACGTGTATTACTACTGTGAAGCGCCATTTATATTAATGGCGCTATATAAATAAAGACATACATACATACATACATTAACGCAATGGGACTCGGCCTGCGCTCCTGCTGGCGTCTTACACATAAGGACCTCCAGCATGCCTGCAGAGAGGAACACTTAAAGATGGCAAAGCAGCCCGTCGACATTTCCAGACACGGAGCGATGGCTTGGTGCGCGCTAACCTAGGCAGTGCCAAAGTGGTCTTAAAGCAGTTTTGTAACAGAGACAGCTCCTTATCGCAGAAGAAGGAGGCACCAGTTATGAGATGTCAAAGTTTGGGGTCTCATCCCTGAAATGTTAGTGTTTGAAATGCAGTGAAGTTCCAGCCACGGAACATTCTAAAGATGCATTTTTGTAAACATGATCAACACCATGGCGACCGTCACTGCATTCTGTTACAAAAAGCATGTGGTGGCTCAGGAATAGGTGGGAATCTACAATGTGGGATATTGGACCCGGGTCTCCAACACCCTTTTATATTAGTTAAAGATCCTAAGAAAACCTCAGAAATCCCTGTAGATACTTATACTGTAGGATCTCAAAAGCTTTTCAATCTTTGAACTCCCATCTATTTCCTTTAACTAGTGCCTTATTGGGTATGTCATTGACACTTCCAGGGGCTCCTACCCCCAACACGGGCCACCCCAAGCCTGACCCCTCCCCCAATAGTAATGGCCAATAGCTCTATTAGCCACATATTGGCTGTTGGCCAATATAAACACATTACATAATATAAACGCTGAAATAACAGACATTAATATAAACTAAAATGAATATATAATCCATTCCATAGAGCAGGGGTGCGCAAACTTTCTGCGCTGCGCCCCCTGCCTACTCAGCCCCAGTGCTCGCACCCCCGCTTACCTAGGACGCGGCGACAAATGACGCAGCGTCGGCATTGGATGCGTGTTGCCATAGCAATGTGGAGTCAAATGTCACCGCGGGGATCATGGCGTCACATGACCCCACGGCGTCATTTGATGCTGCGTTGCCATGGCGACGTGTCACCCGCAGTCAAGTTAAGTAATTGTCACCATGGCAATGCGACGTTACATGGCATTGTGACGTCACATGACATTGTGACGTCAGAAAATGCAGACGAAAGATAAGGGTGGGCGCACCCCTGGCCTAAACTTTTACTGTCGGGGGAACAATGTGTTGCCGGCACCTCCGTCAGTGAAAGGGTTAATGATGCTACGCATTCAAAACTTGGGGGTTTTTTGTTTGTTTTTTTCCTGTGTATAGTTAAAAAAATAAATGTATATTAAAAAAGACACAGAGTGCTCTTTCCAACACACTTTTTATTGTTAAAAACTGATGCTTTGTTCAGGAGATAGAAGCGTTTGCAATATTAAGTGTGCGGGAGGTTAAAATAGAGCTCTCCCCCTCACGCGCTCCCCGGCATTTATTACAAATATGGTTACCTAGAGTTTCAGGGAGGTTTTTCTAGGGACTGATCAGGCTAAATATGATAAATGTTAGAATTTCGCTGCCTGAGCCGGATCTGCTCTTTGAAAAAATGTTTTAAGTGTTAGAAATTATGTTTCCCTTAATCTCTAGCTTCTGGTGTTACATAGTAAACTTTAGACAGCAGTGGGCTCTGGGGAGAGCTCTATTTTAACCTCCCGGACACTTAATATTGCAAACGCTTCTATCTCCTGAACAAAGCATCAGACTTTAAAAAGAAAAAGTGTGTTGGAAAGAGCAATCCGTGTCTTTTATAATATACTGATACAGAAGAGAAAGTAGGAATATCAAGGATGTTATATGATAATAACCATGACATAGACAATCCAGGCCCACCAATTCAAACATAATGATTATCCAAATTGTTAGGGTCCTCCTTAACATTCCATAATAACTCTGCAGCTTAATAATAGTGAAAAGAACATGATGGACACAACAATACAAGGGGACATGAGAAGAGGGGGGGGGGATGGTAACAATATTTGCGACGGTCTCAGTTTAATTTACTTGTATACTCCAAGTCATACCCATTATTCGAAGGGGATAGTCATTACACTAGTTTATTTGAGACATGTCTCTGTGCTAGATCAGTCCGAGGGACTCGTTGTCTTCTGTCTACACCCAAGCCAATTCTTTAATATCTCTCTGGCCCCCCTCTCCAGCAAGCCATGGGTCCCAGGTCTGAGAGAACCTGTTGCAGCTTTCCCTCAGGAAAGCTGTGTTTTTCCATCGTAGCAATATGCCATATGCTACGTTTTTCCATTTCTAGAGAGGGGGCTTCCTGTTTTTTTCCAGGATACCGCAGTACAGCATCTTGTAACTGATATAATGTGGGAAATTAGTTTTGTTGAGACTCTTGACATATCTTGAACTGGTCTGCCTAGTAGGGCAGACCAAGCGTGAGGTCTCAGGTCCGTCTTCAGAAGCCTATTGATAAGCCGGTAAACCTGCCTCCATCGGGGGACTAGTTTTGGGCAATTCCACCAGACATGTGACATTGAGCCATTTTGTCCACACCCTCTAATGCAGGTTGGTGAGTAGGAGTTATATATAGCATGGAGTCGAACTGGAGTCCATATACCAGCGAAATAATAGTTTATAGGAGTTCTCTTTGACCACAGTGCAGATCTAACTTTTTGCCGCAGTCTCCCAGATATCACCCTAGTCTTCATCATCTAGGACCTCATCTAGCTCCTCCTCCCATTTTCGCATCTGGAAATACTTGTTATCTGTTCCCGAGTTAATTAGGGAATAATATAATGCAGAAATTATGCCCCTCTATTGAGATCTACACATTGGCAAAGATTCGAAATAGGTGCGTGAAGGAGGATCACCCACCTCACAGAACAGAGTGACAAAATGTTTAATCTGTAGATATCTGAATATTTCCGCGAGTGGGAGGTTCCTTTTTTTCTGTAATTCTGGAAATGGCATAATCCCAGTATCTGTGAATAGGTCTCACACTCTGGTATCCCAGCTGCCCTCCAAGCTTGGAATGCACCAATGGTCTGTCTGGGTCAAAATCTGGGTTACCAAAAAGCAGGATCATGGGGGAAAAGATTTTTGTAAGTTTGAATTTCAGACTGTCCCAGAGTGTCAGCAAGTCTCTAATCATTGGGTGAGGGATAGAGTTTGATGGCCTGCTAGATTTGGTCAACCATAAGATAGTATTAATATCTGCTGGTTTGGACATAACACTCTCCATGTGCACCCAGCCTCTTGTTTGTAGCTCAAAGTTCCAGAGCAGAATCTGACTCAGCTGGGTGGCCTGATAGTATCTCAACAGGCTGGGAAGGTCTAGCCCCCTCTCCCCCCTTCATTTATCGTATGTCTGTATAGGACCTTTTTTTTTTTTTACTCTTGGGCGCTTTTTATTCCATATGCATTTTGTGATGTTGGATTGGAGGTCGTGAGATGCTAGGACTGTCCTGGGAGCTAGTAAGACTGCCTGGGATTAGGTCAGTGTTACTTCCTATAGGCCCCAGTTAGTTCCCAGCCACAGTAGCCTGAGTGTTGTAGGGCTGGCCATAAGTAAGGGACCCTTCCCTGTAGTATCCCAGTGGAGAAGCAGCGGGTGGATTGGACTCCAAGGAAGGAACCCCCCCAAGGCCAGAGACCACGTGAGCAGCCCCCTGGTAAGGTGCGAGGGGAAGTTTATTTGGAGGCCCCGCATCGTGGGACATCGCTGATTCCTTTCTCCTAAGAGGGAGGCCATTGTGTCAATCATCCAAAGGGAAGGTACCCACCGTGCACCAACAATCTCATGGGGTAGCCAAACACATACATACACACACACACTCACACACATTCACACATTCTCCTTGATCTTGGCCGGACGTATACTATCCCAGGGGTGTTGGGGTTAGTGCGGTTAGGAGGGAGGAGCGGTATGGTTATTCTCCTCATGTGAGGAGAAGGGATTATACTGTTATTGCTGTGTTTTGTTATTGTGCATGACTGTTATGTTGGACCCTGTTGGCAAAGTTACTATTGGTTATATTATTGTGTGAGTGGTTATTCACTAGATGTGGGGGGCGCAAGATTATTCTGGGGGGGTGCGGACGTCCCCTACCTTATCTTCGGCGATGCGTCGCCCTAGCAACGAAAGGCAGATGACGCCATGGGGTCACGTGATGTCACATGACCCTGTGCATCATTTGACGCTGGATATTAGGTAAGGGGGGGTGCGAGCACAGGGGCTGGCAGGCAGAAAATTTGCGCACAACCGCATCACAGAAAATTTGCGCACACCTGCACTAGAGTATAGTTTCCTGTGAGGGGGTTATCCCATCCGTGGCGGGATCCTCAAAGGTGGAGGCTCTGCACCTTGCACCCCAAGCTCACGCGCGGAGGCCTTCTGTTACCACACAGGTTAACACTGTAACACCACATTACCCGCAGTTATCCCTGGGGGGGTTCGGCATGTGTATCTATATAATATATATATATATATATATATATATATATATATATATATATATATATATATATATATATATATATATATATATATATATATATATATATATATATATATATATATATATATATATATACACAGTGAGTAAAGACACTGACTGGCACTGAGAGTTTGAAGCAGGGGAGCCTGGTTCAATTCCCGGTGTCGGCTCCTTGTGACCTTGGGCAAGTCACTTTATCTCCCTGTGCCCCAGGCACCAAAAAATAGATTGTTAGCTCCACGGGGCAGGGACCTCAGCCTGCAAAATGTATCTGTAAAGCACTGCGTACAACTAGCAGCGCTATACAAGAACATGCTATTATTATTATTATTATTATATAATCCAGATATACAATGATGAGCTGTGAACTGCATATATTGCAGACGTCTGTTAAATCACGAGTGAGGGAGAACAGCCATGTGCAGCTCAGCATTGTGTATCGCAGCGGTTCTTAACTCCAGCCCTCAAGAAACCCTCACAGGCCAGGTTAAGGATACACTACCGACACACTTTATTAAAGTGTGGCCGGTTCCGCAAGCCGGGAGATTTCCCGGCTTGCTAGTGGCCGGTGACGCGCGGTCACGCGTCATCGGGAGCCTGCGCCCCCTGCACGCGCGTCCAGGGCTCCCCGAGGGAGCCCTGGTGTCCCGCGATGTGGGGGACGGCGGCAGGGGGTTCCGGGGGACCCGGCGGACCCGGCAGCGGTAGGGAGAGCGCCCCGATCGGAGGGCGCTCTTCCGCTGCTTCGGCGCGCGCCCGTCACCCTCCGGCGCGCGCCAGGCTACTGCTGCGGCCAAGAACGGGCAAATGCTCGAATAAACTTGGCCGCAGCAGTATAAAAAACAAATGTAAAGTGCGCAACTAAAAACCTCTACAGGCATACCCCGCATTAACATACGCAATGGGACCGGAGCATGTATGTAAAGCGAAAATGTACTTAAAGTGAAGCACTCCCTTTTTTCCACTTATCGATGCATGTACTGTACTGCAATCGTCATATACGTGCATAACTGATGTAAATAACACATTTGTAACATGCTCTATAGTCTCCCCGCTTGCGCACAGCTTCGGTACAGGTAGGGAGCCGGTGTTGAGGTTCAGGACGTGCTGACAGGCGCATGCGTGAACTGCCTTTTGCCTATTGGGCGACATGTACTTACTCGTGAGTGTACTTAAAGCGGGGTATGCCTGTATTGTGAAAGGAAATATTTCCAAATGAACACCTCTGTGATAAATATAAAACACAACAACCTTTGTATTAGCAGGTTAAGGTCTGCAGCTGTAGGTAAAGGGAGTGACTCAACACCCCTGATACTGAAACACAAGCGCAGACGCATATGGTGAAGTAAGTTCCAATATTATTAATATATAAAAAAGGTAAGATATCTGCGTACATCAATTCAGATTAAAATAGGCATATCGTTCACTTAGGTCATAAGTTACCCGGCACCACCAAGACCACAGGAACCGCAACGTCCACCGGATCGCTAGGATTTGAAGAAGCTGATCATACGCCGTCTTTAGGCCGTCACACACTGTCCTCACAGAGGCAGACGGAGGGTTAGAACAGAGTTTTCTGGCCACATATTGTTCCCACTCCCCTGTAACCAGTAAGCCATGGAACACACAGCCATGTACAAAGAATGAAACTTTGCAGTGACACCTTATTTTAGAGGCAGACGGATTACAAAATGAATGATATGAGAGGAAGCCGTTCAAATAGGAGTGAGTTTAGAGAAAAGAGGGACAGTGGAGGGGCGGAAGACGGAGAAAAGAGGTGGAGTGGAGTAGGGGGGAGAGTGGAGTAGGATAGGGAGGAAGAGGGAGAGTGGAGGGGCGGAAGAGGGAGAAAAGAGGTGGAGTGGAGTAGGGGGGGGGGAGAGTGGAGTAGGGGGGGGGAGAGTGGAGTAGGATAGGGAGGAAGAGGGAGAGTGGAGGGGCGGAAGACGGAGAAAAGAGGTGGAGTGGAGTAGGATAGGGAGGAAGAGGGAGAGTGGAGTAGGGGGGTGGGAAGAGAGAATGGAATGGGACAGTGGGGGGGGGGGAGGGAGGGGTGTAGTAGGGATCAGAGAAAGATGGAGAGGAGTAAGTTGGGGCGTAGAGGAAGAGTGGAGTATGGGGGTGGGAAGAGGAGGGAGAGTGGAATGGGAGACTGGGGAAGGGAGATGGTGGGATAGGGGTTGGGTGGGAGAGGGTGGAGCAGTTGTAGAAAATACCTATTCAATAAAAAGCCAGAGAAATGACGGGGGCATCCCCATGATGTAGAAGGTGCATCTAAAAATCCCACTAGTTTTGCTAGGGGAGATGGCGTCCCGTACTGCGATGACTCCTCCCCTTCCGTCATCAGTGGCATAGTGCCGGAGGGTCCGTGCCACGCTGGCGCGGAGCATTAAATGATAAGAGGAAGGCAGAGAAAGCGCTTTTCAAATGAGACTTTGAAATAAGGGCATCTTTCAAAGCGCTTTTCTAATGAAGGAGGCACTTTTACATGAGCAACACTTTAAGAAGAAATTAAAAAGCATTCCAATGTCGCCTGGAAGAATATAAATGTACCTTCGAAGCAGACAGTAATTAAAAGGTTGAACACGATTAAACTAATGGAACGCTTAACGGCCCAGCTCAACCAAAAATAAGAGGAATACCATAAAGTCTGGGATCTGTGTTCTCTATCCTAAAGACAGACGATCGATGGTCGGAGCTCTGCCCACACGGGTCCCAATTTCCCTCCGCCCCCCCAAGTCCTCCCACCCCAACTCCTCCCCCCCTCCACTCCTCCCCCCCCTCCACTCCTGCCCCCCCTCCACTTATCCCTCCCTCTGGACCCCCTCTTTTCTATCTCTATTCTTGACCTATCCTTTATCATAAAGTAAGATTAAACCCAAATAAGAGAACACTAATGGATAAATCTAATCTTGTACAAGACAATGTATAAGATATACAGATGCAAAAAATGTTATGAAAAAATTGTAGTTATGTTAAGTGAAATGTCACAAAATGTAAATGGAGATTTACAATCCGTGTGATACGGACAAAAGTGTTAACTGTGATGACATGTAAGCAAACCAATAAAAAAATTGTAACAAAAAGCATTCCAATGTCAAAATAGCATGAAAGGGATCCTGGGAAATTCGAGGACAGCATAGGTCATGCGTGGCCAACTCCAGCCATCAAGGGCTACCAACAGGTCAGATTTTAAAGATATCCCTGCTCCAGCACCGGTTGCTCAATCAGTGGCTCAGTCAACACTGAGCCATCTGTGCTGAAGCAGGGATATCCTTGAAACCTGACCTGTTGGTGGCTCTTCAGGACTGGAGTTTCGCCCCCCTGCACTAGGTGACCACACAGTCAACCACACAGGCCTGGCAAAGATCTGTGTTAGGCCGACATTGAACTTTAGGGTGTAATATACTGTAAGGTGCACAGAAATGCTACGGATTGTAAACCATATATGTGTGTACGGTTCTCTCACTCTTCCTAATTCACAATAAGGCTCTCAAACTGGGCAATAAGGCACTTTAAACCCCTCTGCAACCAGAGTAGCCTGAAGGCATTGCTCTGTTAATGAGGGGTTTCTGTAAAATCCCAACCCAAGTCCTTAATCATCCAAACACCCACCACTCGCTTCTGCAGTCTCAGTAACATTCCCTGGGGTAGCCGCATTCCCATGAGTGCAGAGCTATTTATCACCCTGCGTACCATGTGTTTCATAAAGAGGAGTTACACAGCCTTTTAACAACCATTGGCCCTGGAGCGTACAACACACATGCCATTCAAGAGGGCACATACCCTCCAGTGAAACCACAGTGCTGCGCAGACATTTTTAATCCCCAGGGATCAGGGTCTTTCCATGCTTCTGCCTCCCACTGGCGGAAGATTTTATTTCAAGTATGAAATAAAAAATAAAAGATGGCACAAATTGCCTTTAATTTCCTGCCATGGTGACAGAATGACAAACTGCGTCTCTATTCGCTCGCTAAGGACCGCATTGTAACTCGGGCACTAAATGGGTAATGTTGAACTTGCGTTCTAAATGCAAGGCTGCTGATGGTGTGTGTGTGTGTACGCATATATAGATAGATATAGCTCTGTATCTATGTATATGTGTATATATACATACATCGCGATATACACACATACATACATACATACAAATCTTATCATGCATCCTCTAGCAAAAATCATAACCAAGTTAAAAAAAAATGTTTAGCCTTTTAAAAAGCACACTTTCCATCACACGCACAACTTTGGCCTTGTTGTTAATGTATTAAAAATAAGATAAAATCAAAAGTCATCTGGATATAATAAAAACCTGCTTTATCATATACATACGTGGGTGTGTATATATCTCTCTATCTCTATATCTATCTCTATATATCTATCTATATATATTTCTATCTCTATATATCTATCTCTATCTCTATATATCTATCTCTATCTCTATATAACTATCTCCATAAGGATCAGGTGTTCGCCTCCGGCCTCCGGATCCAAAAGCTGCTCCTCCTGCACGGCACTCAGCTCCGGGTCTGGGCTTTTACTCTGCAAGGGGGGCAATGCATGGAATTAATAGGATATACAGGTAGTCCTCGCTATCCGTCGCTTCATTATCCGCCGCGTCATAATGCATTTCGCGGAACGCATTATACAATGTCGGAACGGATTATTCGACCCCCGCGGATTAACATTGGATTCGCAATCCGACATTTTGCGGAACAGTTTCCGACGCATAACCGAGGACCTCCTGTACATATCTCTCTCTCTATAAACAGCGGGTTTAAAAATCATGCTTCTCTCCGCTATGAATCCCATACAAAATCAACTCTTGCGATACCTGCACCATTGTCCTACATTCTCCCTGAACAATCTTCCCTCGGCACAAAGAATGACAATGAAAGATGGCGACGACGCTGAAAAATGATTTCATTAATTGATCGGTGCGGTGAAAGCCAAACCATGCAGAAGTGAGAGCTGCCAATACCTGCTGCATGCAGAGCCGAGCGATCCCTGCAGGTACATGCAGTGACATGCATGCTCCTATTATAACGGACAATGCACCAACTCTTGTTGCCTCCAGGCATCTCCCCAGCTGCTGGCATGCCTCCTGCACTGTATTACGCCGGGCCTCTCTGACTCCGGCGTGCACCGGAAATGTGTGCAGCAACTTCCGGCACGCTGACGTCACAGAGCGGCCCGGAGAGAGGCGGGCCCAATGTAAGTAAGTAAGCGCCTGTATGTATATATGTGTATACTGTGTGCTTATTTGCATGTCATTTCCCAGAATCCCTTGCTGCAGTGGAAGCACTGTGTGCTGGGTGATAATGGTGAAAGGCAGGGGTGCAGACCTGTCTAAGACATGCAAATGAGCACACAGTAATATTTCCATTTGCTATATGCTTTACTGTGGAGGGTTTTTGTCACTTTTTTTTACCGACCATGACTTAACTAAGTGCGATGGATACCTATCCAGGCTTCAAATTGCAAAGCCAGTATAACCAACCACATTGAGACCCAACAGGTCGAAACAGCTATCTGTGGGTGGGTTTACTGGCTATGCATCTTAACCCAGGCTGTGCTGAAAAGCTGTGCAATGCAGCATAAGTTTCTAGGGGTCCATGTCAAAATGGATTTGAAGCAAAAGGTAGCACTGTGTGCTCATTTGCATGTCACTGCAGCAAAGAATTCTGGGAAACGACATGCAAATGAGTACACTGTGTCACCTTTTGCCTGAAAAATCCATTGTTACATGGAATCCTTATAAGCTAATGCTCGCTGTTAACACAGCTAGTCTGTGAGTGGTTTCTCTGGCTTTGCATCTGATTCCCATGCTGTGCTTAAAAGCTGTGCTAACGTCTCTGTATTTCCTGACCAGGGGTTTCCTCATCGCCAACCATCTTTCCAACACTTGTCAGCACCACCGCTCTCTCAACCTCCTTCCTTTCCACGCTTCGTTCCTCATCTGCTTTGTATACCTGGGTAGCCACCTGCACGCTGTTCTCCCGTTCCAGGGCTTCCTTCTTTCTCTTCTCCTCCATCTCCCTGTACCTGGTAAGACAAATATTATTTTAACATTACCGTCCAACCATTATTATATTGGGGATTAAAAATGAACTAGGTAGATAGTACCCCCTTTGAACCCCCGAAGTTGAGACACCTCGTGGCCATCAGGACACTGCACGGAGTCAGTATAGTGCAGCAGCAGGGAACCGCAGCTGATCGCTGTGGGAATACAATGAGAGCAGTGGGCAAGTAAGCCCTGCGCATGCACGTCTGTCAGTGGTGCCCAGGGGGTACTATCTATCTAGTTATAGTGTGGCATTAGTGACCCATTCATAAGTATGGGCTGCCACTGTTAATACCTCACCGATTTATTTATGGTACAAGTATACTTTACAGTCCACTGTCTACTAGCAGCACCTACCTTAAGTCATCCGGGCTATTATCTGATCTGTGAACAGATTCTACACGGACTATCCCACAAGACCTTATATTGTTTTTGCTAGTGCCTTTCTCTGTCATGATACTTGCACTACTTAGTCATTAGGATACGGACTCCTTACTGATTATAGTTTTCCGTCCACACAAGCTACTGTGCGAGACTGCAGTCTGCACTTACACAGGTGCCTGCAATCATCACTTGATTGCAGTAAACTAGCAAGGTTACTCAGGGACTCGGTGTCTACAGTACACTGATCATCTATGTGTACCATTACCAATTGATTACCCCCTAACATGACCACTTTGTGTGGATCCCCTTTACTAAGGGCTCCTCTAGGGAATAGTAGATTATTATACTCTCTATCATCCCGACATTCTCTGAATCCAGGGTGACTCTTACTCACATCCGACAGGATCCCTTGTGCGTCATATGTGTCACTTTAAAGCCATATATTTTATAATTCGTGATTAATTAAAATAAATTTTAACCTCTACATCAATCATTCAGACTGTGAGCCAGAGTGCCTGTAATTGGGTTTCTTTTCTCGAACCCGGTTTCATAAGACACTAAATTGTGTAAGGAAGTAGAATCAGAGCAGGATGTAATTTCTCTACAGAAGGACTTGGAGAGACTGGAAACTTGGGCAGATAAATGGCAGATGAGGTTTAATACAGATAAATGTACTGTAAGGTTATGCATTCGGAAAACAAGAATGAACAAGTGATTTACAAATTAAATAGGGATAAATTAGGGGAATCCTTGATGGAGAAGGATTTTGGAGTGCTTGTAGACAGCAGGATTAGCAATAGTACCCAAAGTCATGCAGTAGCTGCAAAGGCAAACAAGATATTATCTTGCAATAAACGGGCAATGCATGGAAGGGAAGTAAACATAATTACTGTATGCCCCTTTATAAATCATTAGTAAAACCACACCTTGAATGTGGAGTACAATTTTAGGCACCAGTCCTTAGAAGATACATTATGCAACCAGAGAGAGTGCAGAAAAGAGCCACCAAATTAATAAATGGGATGGATGAATATTCTGATTTACGAGGGGAGGCTAGCTAAATTCGATTTGTTTACATTAGAAAACAGGTACTGCACCGACACACTTTATTCGAGCAAATACCCAGTATGTACCTGGCAGATACCTGGAATGCGCCGCTCCTCACCTCTGACAAGCCCCGTTGCGTTTGCCTTCCCAGCCTGGGTTCATGCCTGGCTGACGGGCGGCTGATCTGTTAAATGATAATGATTAGGATTTAATAGGCTGCAATGCTTCGCGTGTCTACCAGATGGCATAAATTCATGAATTGTAATGCAGTATATATATATATACTGTGCAGTATTGCAGCCAGCGGGAATAAAATGCTTCAATCCCTGCATGGAAAATACCTCAATGCACTCGGGCAGAAAACAGTCACAAACCTCAATACACCCGGGTATACCCGAATTCGTGGGACTAGCCGAGCTCGAATAAAGTGTGTCGCCAGTGTATCTAAGAGGTGATATGATAACTAAATACAAATATATTCGGGAACAGTACAAGGAGATTTCTAAAGAACTATTCATCCCAAGGGCAGTACAAAAAACAAAGGGTCATCCCTTAAGGTTGGAGGAAAGGAGATTTCACCAGCAACAAAGGAAATGGTTATTTATAGTAAGGGCAGTTAAAATGTGGAATTCATTACTCATGGAGACTGTGATGGCAGATACAATAGACATGTCCAAAAAAAGGTTGGACATCTTTTTAGAAAGGAAAGGTATACAGGGTTATACCAAATAAGTAAACATGGGAAGGATGTTTATTCAGGAAGTAATCCGATTGTCAATTCTTGGAGTCAGGAAGGAATTTATTTTTACCCTAATGAGATCTCATTAGATGATATTTTACTGTTTTTTTTGTTTGTCTTCCTATGGATCAATATACTTTAAATAGGGATATAGGATAAAGTATCTGTCATCTAAATTTAGCATAGGTTGAACTTGATGGACGTATGTATTTTTTCAACCTCATTTACTATGTACAGTAACTACAGTATGTAGTGTTGGGCAGTGGTCAAATTGTTAAGGTACAAAAAGGCTACCAAAGTGCCGATACTTTCATTTTAGGGACGTGCGATTTCTAAAATCCAGAATAAGCGGCGCTACCTTTACTGGTAAGGCCTCACGCTAAAAACAAACGTGTATATTCCAATGCACATGGCCATAGTGAGCGCGAGCTTGCGCGTGCATGTGGGATACAAGGATACCAAAAGCAGAGGAGACTAACTTGTTTATTATTGCAGCGAGACAGCCTGGTCATGTGAGCGGTTAACCGCCAATGAAAATTTAGTAAGCTATTCTGCCTGGATACTTTTCAAATGACTTGTTGTCAGTGGAGTTGTGCTTGCTGTGAGAATATGGACAACTCAGCTATAGAAAATGTGATTTCTGAGGTTTACAAAAGTGAACCTTTAATTCATACCATGACAGAAATAGCAATGATAATTTCTGCTCCTCTTCTTGCTCCCGTTCCAGGGCTTCCTGTTTCTTCCTCTTCTCCTTGTACCTGGTAAAACAGATATTATTTTAACATTACCGTCCAACCATTACTATATTGGGGATTAAAAATGACACTAAAAAGTATATATAGAAAATGCTAAATCGTTGTGGTCTTCTTACTGTAGATTTTGCAAAGGCTTTTGAAATGGTGCCACACGAGATTAATGTACAAAATAAAGCAAATTGGACTCTGTAAAACATATTTGAACCTGGATTGAAAAGTGGTTGAATGATAGACAACAGAGGGTTGTAATAAATTGAACTTTTCAGGTTGGGCTAAAGTCGTGAGTGGAGTACTGTACCTCCGTGATCGGTACTGGGACCCCTACTTTTTAACTTGTTTATTAATGACCTCGAGGTTGGCATAGAGAGCAAAGTCGCTGATGACACTAAATTGTGTAAGGTAGTAGAATCAGAGCAGGATATATTTTCTCTACAGAACGACTTGGATAAACTGCAAACGTGGGCAGGTAAATGGCAGATGAGGTTTAATACAGATAAATGTAAGGTTATGCATTTGGGAAACAAGAATAAACAGGTAATTTACAAATTAAATGGGGATACATTAGGAGAATCCTTGATGGAGAAGGATTTATAGTAAGAGTTCATGTAGACAGCAGGCTTAGCAATAGTGCCCAAAGTCATGCAGTAGCTGTAAAGGCAAATAAGATCATCTTATCTTGCACTAGCTGATATACCCGGCGTTGCCCGGGATGTAATGTTCTCGCTCCCACTCTCTTCCCCCCTCTTCACAGCTGTTCAGAGCTGCGCCCCCCCCCTCCGTTCACAGCTCCCCCCCCCTGTTCACACCTCCGTGCCCCCACCCCCTGTGTTTGGCAGCTGAGCTGACTGAGGGGGGAAGTGTGTGTGTCAGTAAGTGTGTGTGTGTGTCAGTCAGTGTGTGTGTCAGTCAGTGTGTGTGTGTCAGTTAGTGTGTGTGTGTCAGTCAGTGTGTGTGTGTGTCAGTCAGTGTGTGTGTCAGTCAGTGTGTGTGTCAGTCAGTGTGTGTGTCAGTCAGTGTGTGTGTCAGTCAGTGTGTGTGTCAGTCAGTGTGTGTGTCAGTCAGTGTGTGTGTGTGTCAGTCAGTGTGTGTGTGTCAGTCAGTGTGTGTGTCAGTCAGTGTGTGTGTCAGTCAGTGTGTGTGTGTCAGTCAGTGTGTGTGTCAGTCAGTGAGTCAGTGTGTGTGTCAGTCAGTGAGTAAGTGAGTCAGTGTGTGTGTCAGTCAGTGAGTAAGTGAGTCAGTGTGTGTGTCAGTCAGTCAGTCAGTGTGTGTCAGTCAGTCAGTCAGTGTGTGTCAGTCAGTGTGTGTCAGTCAGTGTGTGTCAGTCAGTCAGTGTGTGTCAGTCAGTCAGTCAGTGTGTGTCAGTCAGTCAGTGTGTGTCAGTAAGTCAGTGTGTGTCAGTCAGTCAGTGTGTGTCAGTCAGTCAGTGTGTGTCAGTCAGTCAGTCAGTGTGTCAGTCAGTCAGTCAGTCAGTATGTGTCAGTCAGTCAGTCAGTCAGTCAGTGTGTGTCAGTCAGTCAGTCAGTGTGTGTCAGTCAGTCAGTCAGTGTGTGTCAGTCAGTCAGTCAGTGTGTGTCAGTCAGTCAGTCAGTGTGTGTCAGTCAGTCAGTCAGTGTGTGTCAGTCAGTCAGTCAGTGTGAGTCAGTCAGTCAGTCAGTGTGTGTCAGTCAGTCAGTCAGTGTGTGTCAGTCAGTATGTATTTATGTGAGGGCTTCCCCCCTCTCTCCTGACTCCACCCCCCCCCTCTCCTGACTCCACCTCCCCCCTTCTCTCCTGACTCCACCTTTCCCCCCTCTTTCCTGACCCCCTCTCCCCCCCCTCTTTCTTGATCCCCTCCCTCCCCCCCCTGCTGACTGGTGGTGGCCCGCTAATGTCGGCGGCGAATGGACAGGTGAGGCGCTGCTGAGAGAGAGGGGGGGGTGGTGGTGCACAGGCGGCTGCAGTGGTGTTGTTCTTCCCCCTCCCCCCCGCATCTGTGTCGGCAGCGGGTGGGGAGGAGGTGAGGTGCTGCTGAGAGAGGGTGGGGGTGGTGGGCAGAGGCAGCTGTCGTCGGCGGTGGTCCCCCCCCCGCGAGGAGCTTTGTCGGCGGCGGGTGGGTAGTTGAGGCGCTGCTAAGAGAGGGTGGTAGGTGGTGGGGCAGAGGCGTCGGCGGTGTGTCATCGGCGGCGGGTGGGGAGTTGAGGCGCTGCTGAGAGACGGTGTGGTGGGGCAGAGGCGGCTGTCGGCGGCGGTTCCCCCCACCCGCGCGGAGCTGTGTCGGCGGCGGGTGGGGAGGAGGTGAGGCGCTGCTGAGAGAGGGTGGTAGGTGGTGGGGCAGAGGCGGCTGTTGGCGGCGGTGGTTGCCCCCCCCCCACGGAGTTGCACCCCCCCCAGAATCTGTGTTGGCAGCGGGTGGGGAGGAGGTGAGGCACTGCTGAGAAAGGGTGGGGGGTGGTGGGGCAGAGGCGGCTGTCGGCGGAAGTGGAGTTGTCCTTCCCCCCCGCGAGGAGCTGTGTTGGTGGCTGGTGGTGAGGTGAGGGGGTGGTGGCTGTGGTGTGTGTGTTGGCGGGTGTGAGCGGAGGAGGCTGCTCACAGTGTGCGGTGATGGTCAGAGGCGCACGTGGTCTCGGTGTGAGGAGGCTGTGCTTTGTCTCTTCTCCCTGCCTTGCCCCTCCCTGCCTGGCCCGCAGGCCAATGAGCTGTCCACACAAACATTATTTCAGTCTTATAGATATAGATTAAATGGGCAATGCATGGAAGGGAAGTAAACATAATTATGCCCCTTTATAAATCATTAGTAAAACCACACCTTGAATGTGGAGTACAATTTTAGGCGCCAGGCCTTAGAAAAGACAGTATGGAATCAGAAAAAGTGCAGAAAAGAGCCATCAAATAAATGAATGGGATAAATAATCTGATTTATGTGGAGAGGCTAGCTAAATTTGATTTGTGTACATAAGAAAACAGACAACTAAGATGTGATATGATAACTATAGACAACTAAATTCGGGGACAGTACAAGGAGCTTTCAAAAGAACTATTCATCCCAAGGGCAGTACAAAGGACACAGAGTCATCCCTTAAGATTGGAGGAAAGGAGATTTCACCAGCAACAAAGGAAAAGGTTCCTTACAGTAAGGGCAGTTAAAATGTGGAATTCATTACCCATGGAGTCTTTGATGGCAGATACAACAGACATATTAAAAAAAAGGTTGGACATCTTTTTAGAAAGGAAAGGTATACAGGGATATACCAAATAAGCAAACATGGGAAGGAGGTTGATTCAGGGAGTAATCTGATTGTCAATTCTTGGAGTCAGGAAGGAATTTATTTTTACCCTAATGAGATCTCATTGGATGATATTTTACTGGTTTTTTTTTGTTTGTCTTCCTATGGATCAATATACTGTAAATAGGGATATAGGATAAAGTATCTGTCATCTAAATTTAGCATAGGTTGAACTTGATGGACGTATGTCTTTTTTCAACCTCATTTACTATGTAACTATGTAGTGGTGGGCAGTGGTCAAAGTGTCAAGGTACAAAAAGGCTACCAAAGTGCCGATACTTTCATTTTAGAGACGTACGATTTCTACAATCCAGAATAAGCGGCGCTACCTTTACTGGTAAGGCCTCAAGCTGCAAACAAACATGTGTATTCCAAAGTGCATGGCCATAGTGAGCGCGTGCTTGCGCGTGCATGTGGGATACAAGGATACCAAAAGCAGAGAAGACAAACTTGTTTGCTATTGCAGTGAGACAGCCTGGTCATGTGAGCGGCTAACAGTCAATGAAAATTTAGTACGCTATTCTGCCTGGATACTGTCAAATGACTTGTTGTCAGTGGAGTTGTGCTTGCTGTGAGAATATGGACAACTTAGCTATTGAAAATGTGATTTCTGAGGTTTACAAACGTGAACCTTTAATTCATACCATGACAGAAATAGCAATGATAATTTCTGGTCCTCTTCCCGTTCCAAGGCTTCCTGCTTCTTCCTCTTCTCCTCCACCATCTCCTTGTACCCAGTAAAACAGATATTATTTTAACATTGCCGTCCAACCATTATTATATTGGAGATTAAAAATGACACTAAAAAGTATATATAGAAAATACTAAATCGTTGTGGTCTTCTTAGATTTTACAAAGGATTTTGAAATGGTTCCACACGAGATTAATGTACAAATAGAGCAAATTGGACTCTGTAAAACATATTTGAACCTGGATTGAAAAGTGGTTGAATGATAGACAACAGAGGGTTGTAATAAATGGAACTTTTTCAGGTTGGGCTAAAGTCGTGAGTGGAGTATTGTACCTCCATGATCGGTACTGGGACTCCTGCTTTTTAACTAGTTTATTAATGACCTTGAGGTTGGCATAGAGAGCAAAGTCGCTGATGACACCAAATTGTGTAAGGTAGTAGAATCAGAGCAGGATGTATTTTCTCTACAGAAGGACTTGGATAAACTGAAAACTTGGGCAGGTAGATGGCAGATGAGGATCAATACAGATACATCAATACAGATAAATACAATACAATACAATACAGATAGATTTATGTGGAGAGGCTAGCTAAATTTGATTTGTTTACATAAGAAAACAGGCAACTAAGATGTGATATGATAACTATGTACAAATACATTTGGGGACAGTACAAGGAACTTTCAAAAGAACTATTCATCCCAAGGGCAGTACAAAGGACACAGGGTCATCCCTTAAGATTGGAGGAAAGGAGATTTCACCAGCAACAAAGGAAAGGGTTATTTACAGTAAGGGCAGTTTAAATGTGGAATTAATTATCCTTGGAGGGTGTGATGGCAGATACAAAGACATATTCAAAAAAAGTTGGACATCTTTTTAGAAAGGAAAGGTATACAGGGATATACCAAATTAGTAAACATGGGAAGGATGTTGATCCAGGAAGTCATCTATTTTTTTAAACTCTTCTGCCCCTCCTTATTTCTGAGCCCTAATTTCTCGCTATGCATCATCCCGACTCTTGCGTTCTGCTCAATGATGTCTTCTCTCTACCCCCTTTGTATCTAATGCCCTCTCACGCCTTAAGCCTTTCTCACTGACTGCCCCACACTTCTGGAATGCCCTTCCCCTCAATACCCGACTAGCCCCCTCTCTATCCACCTTTAAGACCCACCTTAAAACACACCTGCTTAACGAAGCATATGAGTAGCTCCGTGGCTAATACTATACACCTGATACATAAAGCTTGGCCCCTTGCAGACGCACTTACCAGAATGCCCTCCTACTGTCTCTGTACGTTCTTCCTACCTACCAATTAGATTGTAAGCTCTTCGGAGCAGGGAGTCCTCTTTCTAAATGTTAATTTTTATGTCTGAAGCACTTATTCCCATGTTCTGTTATTTGTATTTGTTATTTATATGTTTGTCACGTGTATTACTACTGTGAAGCGCCATTTATATTAATGGCGCTATATAAATAAAGACATACATACATACATACATACATACATTAACGCAATGGGACTCGGCCTGCGCTCCTGCTGGCGTCTTACACATAAGGACCTCCAGCATGCCTGCAGAGAGGAACACTTAAAGATGGCAAAGCAGCCCATCGCCATTTCCAGACACGGAGCTATGGCTTGGTGCGCGCTAACCTAGGCAGTGCCAAAGTGGTCTTAAAGCAGTTTTGTAACAGAGACAGCTCCTTATCGCAGAAGAAGGAGGCACCAGTTATGAGATGTCAAAGTTTGGGGTCTCATCCCTGAAATGTTAGTGTTTGAAATGCAGTGAAGTTCCAGCCACGGAACATTCTAAAGATGCATTTTTGTAAACATGATCAACACCATGGCGACCATCACTGCATTCTGTTACAAAAAGCATGTGGTGGCTCAGGAATAGGTGGGACTCTACAATGTGGATATTGGACCCGGGTCTCCAACACCCTTTTATATTAATTAAAGATCCTCAGAAAACCTCAGAAATCCCTGTAGATACTTATGGGATCTCAAAAGCTTTTCAATCTTTGAACTCCCATCTATTTCCTTTAACTAGTGTCTTATTGGGTATGTCATTGACACTTCCAGGGGCTCCTACCCCCAACACGGGCCACCCCAAGCCTGACCCCTCCCCCAATAGTAATGGCCAATAGCTCTATTAGCCACATATTGGCTGTTGGCCAATATAAACACATTACATAATTTAAACGCTGAAATAACAGACATTAATATAAACTAAAATGAATATATAATCCATTCCATAGAGCAGGGGTGCGCAAACTTTCTGCGCTGAGCCCCCTGCCTACTCAGCCCCAGTGCTCGCACCCCCCCTAACTAGGAAGCGGCGACAAATGACGCAGCGTAGGCATTGGATGCGTGTTGCCATAGCAATGTGGAGTCAAATGTCACCGCGGGGATCATGGCGTCACATGACCCCACGGCGTCATTTGATGCTGCGTTGCCATGGCGACATGTCACCCGCAGTCAAATTAAGTAATTGTCACCATGGCAACGCGACGTCACATGGCATTGTGACGTCACATGACATCGTGACATCAGAAAACGCAGATGAAAGATAAGGGTCGGCGCACCCCTAAACTTTTACTGTCGGGGGAACAATGTGTTGCCGGCACCTCCGTCAGTGAAAGGGTTAATGATGCTACGCATTCAAACCTTGGGGTTTTTTTTTTTTTTTTTTTTCCTGTGTATAGTTAAAAAAATAAATGTATATTAAAAAAGACACAGGTTGCTCTTTCCAACACACTTTTTATTGTTAAAATCTGATGCTTTGTTCAGGAGATAGAAGCGTTTGCAATATTAAGTCGGGAGGTTATAATAGAACTCTCCCCCTCACGCGCTCCCCGGCATTTATTACAAATATGGTTACCTAGGGTCTCAGGGAGGTTATTCTAGGGACTGATCAGGCTAAATATGATAAATGTTAGAATTTCGCTGCCTGAGCCGGATCTGCTCTTTGAAAAAATGTTTTAAGTGTTAGAAATTATGTTTCCCTTAATCTCTAGCTTCTGGTGTTACATAGTAAACTTTAGACAGCAGTGGGCTCTGGGGAGAGCTCTATTTTAACCTCCCAGACACTTAATATTGCAAACGCTTCTCTCTCCTGAACAAAGCATCAGACTTTAAAAAGAAAAAGTGTGTTGGAAAGAGCAATCCGTGTCTTTTATAATATACTGATACAGAAGAGAAAGTAGGAATATCAAGGATGTTATATGATAATAACCATGACATAGACAATCCAGGCCCACCAATCCAAACATAATGATTATCCAAATTGTTAGGGTCCTCCTTAACATTCCACAATAACTCTGCAGCTTAATAATAGTGAAAAGAACATGATGGACACAACAATACAAGGGGACATGAGAGGAGGGGGGGCGGGTGGTAACAATATTTGCGACGGTCTCAGTTTAATTTACTTGTATACTCCAAGTCATACCCATTATTCGAAGGGGATAGTCATTACACTAGTTTATTTGAGACATGTCTCTGTGCTAGATCAGTCCGAGGGACTCGTTGTCTTCTGTCTACACCCAAGCCAATTCTTTAATATCTCTCTGGCCCCCTCTCCAGCAAACCATGGGTCCCAGGTCTGAGAGAACCTGTTGCAGCTTTCCCTCAGGAAAGCTGTGTCTTTCCATCATAGCAATATGCCATATGCTACGTTTTTCCATTTCTAGAGAGGGGGCTTCCTGTTTTTTTCCAGGATATCTCAGTACAGCATCTCGTAACTGATATAATGTGGGAAATTAGTTTTGTTGAGACTCTTGACATATCTTGAACTGGTCTGCCTAGTAGGGCAGACCAAGGGTGAGGTCTCAGGTCCGTATTCAGAAGCCTATTGATAAGCCGGTAAACCTGTCTCCATCGGGGGACTAGTTTTGGGCAATTCCACCAGACATGTTGAGCCATTTTCTCCACACCATCTAAAGCCGGTTGGTGAGTAGGAGTTATATATAGCATGGAGTCGAACTGGAGTCATATACCAGTGAAATAATAGTTTATAGGAGTTCTCTTTGACCACAGTGCAGATCTAACTTTTTGCCGCAGCTTCCCAGATATCACCCCAGTCTTCATCATCTAGGACCTCATCTAGCTCCTCCTCCCATTTTCGCATCTGGAAATACTTGTTATCTGTCCCCGAGTTAATTAGGGAATAATATAATGCAGAAATTATGCCTTTCTATTGAGATCTACCCATTGGTAAAGATTCGAAATAGGTGCGTGAAGGAGGATCACCCGCCTCACAGAACAGAGTGACAAAATGTTTAATCTGTAGATATCTGAATATTTCCGCGAGTGGGAGGTTCCTTTTTTTCTGTAATTCTGGAAATGGCATAATCCCAGTATCTGTGAATAGGTCTCCCACTCTGGTATCCCAGCTGCCCTCCAAGCTTGGAATGCACCAATGGTCTGTCTGGGTCAAAATCTGGGTTACCAAAAAGCGGGCTCATGGGGGAAAAGATTTTTGTAAGTTTGAATTTCAGACTGTCGCAGAGTGTCAGCAAGTCTCTAATCATTGGGTGAGGGATAGAGTTTGACGGCCTGCTAGATTTGGTCAACCATAAGATAGTATTAATATATACTGGTTTGGACATAACACTCTCCATGTGCACCCAGCCTCTTGTTTGTGGCTCAAAGTTCCAGAGCAGAATCTGCCTCAGCTGGGAGGCCTGATAATATCTCAACAGGCTAGGAAGGTCTAGCCCCCTCTCCCCCCTTCCTTTATCGTATGTCTGTATAAGACCTTTTTTTTTTTTTTTTTTTTTTTACTCTTGGGCGCTTTTTATTCCATATGCATTTTGTGATGTTGGATTGGAGGTCCTCAAGATCTCTAACAGTAACCTTAATAGGGAGAGTGCGGAAAAAGTACATTATACGTGGCAGGAGATTCATTTTAATAGATGCAAATTTGCCTATCCATGAAATATTATATTTACCCCATGTTACTACAGTAAGTCCTTCTTCAGGTTTTTAATTAGTTTGGGGTAGTAGGATTTATATAGAGTTTCATATGATTTAGTAATATTGATTCCAAGATAGGGGATATAATAAGTTTGCCATGAAAAATCAAAATTAAGTTTTAGGAGTTGGACTGTATCACTGGGCAAGTTAACCACCAATGCCACAGATTTGGTGTGATTAATTTTGAAGCCTGACTTACTTCCGAAATCCTTTGAGATTTGGGAGAGAGATCGGAGGGCGTGAGAGGGTCAGAAATACGTTCTCCGCAAATAACGAGATTTTATAAATATTGTTACCAATAGTCACCCCTGATATGTTGGGGTTCAATCTAATGGAGGCCGCCAGGGGCTCGACGGAGAGTGCAAACAGCAGAGGGGACAGGGGGCACCCTTTCCTAGTGCTATTAGTTATTTGAATTTTATTAGAGATGAGGCCTGCGCATCTGACTCTAGCTGATATAGACATCTGATCGCTTGTAGGAAGCGACCCTTGAAACCCATATGCTTAAGTACAGAGAATAGGAAGTCCCAGTTGAGTCTATCGAAGGCCTTTTCGGCGTCTAGAGAGAGGCATAGGAGTGGTGTACCCCCCGCATTTGCTGAGTGCGTCAAGTCTACAATGCGGCGTACGTTATCTGCGGCTTGTCTAGTAAGAATAAAACCCACCTGATCGTGGTGCACTAACAGCCCTATATACTCATTCAGCCTGTTGGCTAATATCTTGGCAAATAGTTTCAGGTTGGTATTAATGAGGGTGATAGGGAAATAGCTCGAACAGCTTGTAGGGTCCTTCCCTTTCTATAAGGTTGTATGTATATGTATGTCTTTATTTATATAGCGCCATTAATGTACATAGCGCTTCACAGCAGTAGTACACGTGACAATAATATAAATAACAAATAGTACAAATAACATATCATGGGAATAAGTGCTTCAGACATAACAGTAACATTGTAGAAGAGGAGTCCCTGCTCCGAAGAGCTCACAATCTAATTGGTGAGGAGAACGTACAAAGACAATAGGAGGGCATTCAGGTAAGTGCGTCTGTAGGGGGCCAAGTTTTATGTATCGTGTATAGTATTAGCCACAGTGCTACTCATATGCTTCTTTAAGCAAGTGTGTCTTAAGGTGGGTCTTGAAGGTGGGTAAAGAGGGTGCTTGTCGGATATTGAGAGGAAGAGCATTCCAGAGGTGCGGTGTAGTCAGTGAGAAAGGTTTAAAGCGGGAGAGGGCTTTAGATACAAAGGGGGTTGAGCAGAACGCAAGAGTCGGGATAGTGCATAGCGAGAAATTAGGGCTAAGATGTAAGGAGGTGCAGAAGAGTGTAAAGCTTTAAAAGTGAGGAGGAGAATTGAGTTTGAGATACGAGATTTGATAGGAAGCCAGGAGAGTGATTTCATCAGGGGAGACGCTGAGACAGATTTAGGAAAGAGTAAAGTGATTCTGGCAGCAGCGTTTAGGATAGATTGTAGGGGAGACAGGTGAGAGGCAGGAAGGCCGGACAGCAGGAGGTTACAGTAATTGAGACGGGAGAGAATGAGGGCCTGAGTCAAAGTTTTAGCAATCGACTAACAGGAAAGGGCGTATCTTTGTTACGATAATTACAATGTTAGCTGAGGCCATTGTGTCAGGAATAGACTCTCCTTCTATGAATTCATTAAATAGAATCTTTAGTTGGGGCGATAATTTTGGAGAATTTTTTGTAATACAAACCCAAAACCACAGGCCCAGGGGATTTAAGGTTTTTGAGGCCTTTTATTGCTACTAATATTTCCTCGCAAGAGATTTTACGGTTATATTTTGATAGATGTTCAGGCGTTAGAGTTGTGAGGTGGCATGACCGCAGAAATTGAGAGAGGTTGGTTTTAGGAGGTGGATGTGTGGCATTGTCAGTTCTGTTATAGAGTTCCTGATAGAATTTTCTAAATTGCTCCACAATTTTGGTTGGGTCATCGGATAGGACTCTATCTTGAAGAGCTGTGGCCTGGACCCCCCCCCCCCCATTTCCCCTTGCCTGTCTGCCTGGACCTCTTAGCTTCCAGGCTAGCATAGTATGGAGAAACAAAAAGTAAAAACCGGGCGCTTCTTAAACTAAAATGAAACAATATATGGTCTATACAGTGACAGTGACAGTGATATATAAATTTTAAATTTTAAATATGTATCATATGATATGACAAATGACCTCCACCAATAACAGTGAATACAATGGTGATGTGAAATACAATAAATAAAGATAAAAAGCAGCTCTACACCCTTTAAACGGACTGTCCAGGTCCAGGTAGATCTTTGGTAGGTTGGTATTTGAGCGGAGCGCTGTGTGTCTCGTGAATATGAAAGAAAAAGATATATATAATGGTGCAGATAGTATAAACAAATGAAGTCTCAAGATAACTCTGCAATGGTGTTACTCACAATTGACAATGTCAATATAAGGCGAATCAGAGACACTTCTCTCTCTGATAGGAGCCCTTTAATGGATACCCCCTCAGAGTGGTGTCTTGAAGCATCACAAATCAAGCAGATTATAGGAAGACACTGGCATATTTTAAAAAACGATGCAGTTTTAAAAGAACACATACCAGATAAACCTGTTGTCATTTTTAAAAAAGCACCCAATCTTAAGAGTAGGCTAGCACCAACAACATTTCTTAGAAAGAAATCTGAAGAGACACACTCATGGCTAGATAAACCCAAAGGCTTCTATGGCTGTTATACATGCAAAGCATGTATTAATAAAGATAAAGACAAAATCAGTTTTAAATCAAACATCACTGGTGAAATTTTTAAAATTGAGGGGTATATTAATTGTAAAACAGATTTCGTTATATATATTTTAGAATGTCCTTGCGGTCTCCAATACATAGGACGTAACTCAAGGCCTCTTAAAGTAGGTCACAGGGCCCTATGTGCTCTATCCATTAGCATTTGAGATTCAGACAGATCAGGGCATAGCATGGTAAACAACCTTGATAGGAAGTCATTGAGGTCATCTACCTCCTCAGATATGCTCCGCACATGGATGTTATTCCTCCGGGAGCGATTGTCCTGGTCTTCCTGCATCTCTCTGAGCACTGCCACTTGGTCTTTCATAGTGGCCATGTCCTGAACTAGAGAGATCTGCACCTCCCCGAACTCCATGACCCTGGCCTCCAAATCAGAAGTCCACTCCTCCACACGGGCCAGATCCCTGCGGAGGTCTTTACAGCCTTTTGAATTTCTAGTTGAAACGCAGATTTTAGTTTTATGTACAATATAAGTAATCTATATCCTGCTTGGTGGAATTCAGGGGATCGGAGCCCTCCTCCGTTTCTGACTCCCCCTCTCCCTGCGTCCCAACGCTTTCTTGGCTTGCCTATACCTGCCCGGGCTGCTTTCCGAAGAAGATAGATGGGGATGAAACCGGCGCCACAGCAGTCAGTCAGTCAAACTTCACTTCAAATCCGATGATACAAAAAGGCTTTATTGAATAATGGCACACACTAAACAGCAGGCTACATCACCACCTCCTCCTCTACGCGTTTCACGCTATAGCAGCGCTTCGTCTGGGAGTAGGGGAGGTGACTTCAAAACCCAACATTTAAATAGAAAAGCCGGTGAACTTCTTGACCCTGCATCATAATTTCGCTGCTTTCCGAAGAAATCTGACGCCAAGAACAGGCACAATTTGTTGGCTAACATAGAACAAATGAGGATGTTCGCCTTGTATATATGTATTATGTATATCTTTATTTATGTAGCCCTGTTTCCTTCTGAATACAGTATACCACCAATGCTGTCTAACCTGTTGGCTCGCAGGGCCGAAGCCTCTGCCACGGAGAGGCTGGGGCAATATATATATGTAGGGGTAATCTCTTACCAGGTGCAGCGCCTCCACCTGTGATGGCTCCCAATGGAGCGGCAGTTGCTCCTCACAGGACAATAATACAGTACTACTCTCACAGCATATAAAAGAAACAGTAGCTTTACTAGCGGTAACCATAACCATGCATATATCATCTCTATAAATGTTACTCTTCACTGAGACACAATAACTAACGCGTCTCGCAGGACGCAACCCTTTAACCGTGTCCCCACACCGTGTCCAACACCCCACACCATAAACCCCCAAGGTGAATGTATATGTGTGACTGCGCAGCCACTAATATGGACAATGTTATAGCTGGTGCATTTTATTGGATGTTACCTGCCAAGCTCTCCTGCGCTTGGGCCCGCAAATGGTCTTCACAAAGGATCCGACGACGTGGTGATGTCCTCCGGGGCAATCCCTCCCGGCGACTGATGGTGTTCCTAGATAGGTCTGCTCCCAAACCTCTGAAATGCAGCTGTGACAGTCTCTGTGTCCCTAGTTCCACACACTAACATGACAGGTTCCTATTCTAGGGCCTGTCCCTTATTAACTAGACTTGACTGGGGACTGAGGGCCTATCTGGGCCTGGGGTATGCGGGCCTAGTGTAGAGGCTACTTGCCTCTCTACACACGGAGCTCCTACTTCTCCCCCTTCCCGGTCTTCTCTGACTAGCGTGCTCCCCTGCGCAACCTTCTACCTTGTCTGGCTGAGGCTCGCGGGACTTGTAGTCTCTGGTCCTGGGCTCCTTCTGATTGGCCCGTGCTTCGCGCGCTACCACAGCCACTATCTGCTCATGCGCGACATCTCGTCTGACGCCATCGCCTCCGGGACTATCTGCGCATGCACAAGTACTGATGGCGGCGCCCTGAACGCTCGGGCCGCCGCGGAGCCTCCGGTTGTGACGGTTCAGGGGATTCCTTCCCCTTCTTATGCTCCTGACGCCACCCTCTCTGTCTCTTCCCCTGCCAACCTTCCTTCGCTTACCCACTCCTGTTCCACTCCGGCAGCCTCTGACGCCGTTCCCTTGCCACGGCGAGTCTCGAGCACTCGCGCGACCCCCGAGCCCCTGCGGCGACACTCCCCACTCCCAGGTCCCCTCAGTGTCCGCTTCCATTCCCTCACCTCTGGTGGCTGTCCCCTCCGTTCCCCTCTACACTTGTGCCCACGGTGCAGCACTCCGCGGGTCTCGTGACGCAGCCTGTGCGCGTGAACTCTCAGTTTACAGAGGGCGCGTGCACACGCTCCTTTTCTAAAGCTTGTCAGTCTCTAAACTCCTCCTCCCATGCCCTGCAAGCTATCTCTCTGTCTGATCCCCCTGTCTCCTCCTCTTCTCCTCCTGACCTATCCCTGCTGTCTCCCACTTCTCCCTCTGCTCCTCCTCTCTCTCCTATTGGTGTTCCCTCCTTTATAATCCCTATCTGTCCTCTCTATCATTGCTCTGCATAGTTTCTGTTATCCCTGTGTGTTCAGTCCTATGCTTTGCTCTCTCTATGTTCTAGCCGGTACCTGCTCCTGCTTACCTTTGGATTTCCCTGGTTTTGACCCTTGCTCGTCCTGGACTACCCTGCTCTCTGTTACCCCTGAAACCCTGCTTACGAACTCTACTTTGCTGACCTCTGGAACCCTTGGACTTGGCTTACAAACTCAACTACTCTGCTTTCTGGATCCCTGGACTTTGGTGCAGGGACACGACCATTCTTACGTTATACCACCAAGACGTTGCAAGTATACTAACAATCTTCCAACACGCCCAGCAATGCCATACCACACTCCGGGCTTGCCCCCACTGCTTTGGGTGTGTGGTAATACCGTTCCCACCTCAGTATTGGGGTCTTGCCAGGTCTGCGGGCATACAAGCGTGACATTATGCAGAGCCCAACAAACGCAGACCCCCCTGAGGTGGGTACTGGTCTTTCTATAGAGGCATTACAATTTGTGAGCAACCAGCTGTCCACAGTCTCCCAGCAATTGGCTAAACTCTCCCTTCAAGAGACCCCCATGGCTCCAGCACCCCCGGTTGCCACAACCTATGCCAGCTCTGGACCCCGTGTTCCTTCACCTAATCGCTATGATGGGGACCCCCTCGCCTGCCGCAGTTTCCTAAACCAATGCGAGGTGCAATTCGCGATGTCCCCCTCCCTGTTTCCCACTGGTCGTTCTAAGGTGGCGTACATCTACGCCTTGCTCACCGGAGATGCCCTCGCCTGGGCCTCCCCCCTCTGGGAACGTAAAAGCGAACTAACTCAGGATTATCCTCTGTTCAGATGCGAATTTCAGCAAGTGTTTGATACTCCTGCACGGCGCGAGACAGCCGCATTCTCTCTCTTCCATATTTCACAGACCCGAAGATCTGCTGCCAAATACGCAATCGAGTTCCGTACTCTTGCCGCAGCGACCCAATGGAATGATGAGGCACTCGCCGCCGTATACTGGCACGGACTCTCAGATACCTTGAAGGACGATCTTGCTACTCATGCCCGGCCTTCGTCCCTGGAGGAATTGATTACCTTGAGCGTACGCATGGATCAGCGTACTCAGGAGCGACGGCACGAGAGGCACTGTTCTCGCTCACTTTCTACCTCTGTTGTCTCTCACAGGTCGTCTACAACACCTCTCCTGGCACTAGAGGCTCCGGAGCCGATGCAAGTCGGCAGTCAGCAACTTCGGGCCACGGAAAGAACGCGACGCCGCCTGAATAAACTCTGCTTTTACTGTGCTTCTCCGGAACATCGTCTTCAGAATTGTCCCCTGAAGCCGGGAAATGGGCACACCCAGTAAAGGTAGAGGGGCTTCTACTGGGTACTGTCTCTCCTTGCCCCTCTCTCCCCGAAACTCTCCCAAAGAAGTATTTGCTTCCTGCCACTCTGGAAGGTCCTAACCTTTTCCTGCAGGTAAATGCTTTCATTGATTCTGGATCTGGTGGTAACTTCCTGGACCAGAACTTCGCTTCGGAGAATCAAATTCCTATGGTCAGAAGGAAAACTCCCATTGGTCTCGAAGGCATCGACGGCTAACCACTCCAGCCAGCGTTTATCATTTGGGAGTCTATCCCTCTCACACTGACCTTGGCCGACGGCCATAAGGAGGTAATAATCTTTGATATTTTTCAATCTCCTACTGTCCAATTTATTTTAGGATTGCCTTGGCTTCAACTCCACAATCGCGCATTGATTGGACCGGTACCCTGCCCATCCAGTGGCCTTCGTTCCGCGGATTCTGCTCCTGCAGTGTCTCCTGTTGTGGTGCTTGCCGGTCTGGATTCCGTTCCTTCTAATCTAGCGATCCTGCCAACCGTGTATCATGAGTACTTGGATGTGTTCAACAAGGTACTAGCTGAGGTTCTGCCTCCCCATCGCACGTACGATTGTCCTATCGATTTGATTCCTGGGACCATCCTGCCTAAGTCTAAGTCGTATCCTCTGTCTGTTCTGGAAACTGAGGCCATGACGTCCTACAATCAAGAAAATTTGGAAAAAGGATTCATCTGCAACTCTACCTCCCCTGCCGGGGCTAGCTTCTTCTCTATGAAGAAGAAGGATGGATCACTTAGGCCGTGCATTGACTTTCGTGGACTCAATAAGATCACGGTAAAGAATCGGTATCCCCTTCCTTTAATCTCTGAACTGTTCGACCGTCTCCAGGGGGCCTCTATGTTCTTAAAGCTCGACTTTAGAGGTGCCTATAATCTCATTCGCATAAGGGAGGGGAACGAGTGGAAAACAGCATTTAATACACGATCAGGACACTATGAGTATCTGGTTATGCCCTTTGGTTTATGTAATGCTCCTGCTGTCTTTCAAGAGTTCATGAACGACATATTCCGCGGTGTTGGGAACATTTGTCATAGTATATCTGGATGACATTCTCATTTTTTCTAAAAACCTGGAGGAACACATTCAACATACCAAACTTGTGCTGTCTAGGCTCCGTTCTAACTGCCTACTGTATATGCCAAGATGGAGAAATGTTTGTTCTACCAGAACTCTACTGCCTTCCTAGACTACATCATCTTCAGCCAAGGCTTCTCTATGGATCCAGAAAAACTAAAAGCCGTTCTCGATTGGCTGCTGCCTTATTCACTCAGTCTGTGCAGCGTTTTCTCGGTTTTGCCAACTATTACAGGAAATTTATCAAAATGTATTCTTCTATTGCTCTTCCCATCACTGCATTGACCAAGAAGGGCGCCGATACCACCTCCTGGTCCCCAGAGGCCATTCTTGCTTTTGAGGTGCTCAAGAAAGCTTTTGTGTCCGCACCCATCCTACGCCATCCAGACACCTCCCTCCCCTTCACTTTGGAGGTCGACGCCTCAGACGTGGGAGCTGGTGCAGTTCTTTCCCAGAGGTCTTCTACCCAAGAAAAACTCCATCCCTGTGGGTTTTTTTCACTGAAATTTTCTTCTGTCGAAAGGAATTATGATGATGGTAATTGTGAACTTTTGGCCATTAAACTGGCTCTCCAAGAATGGAGGCATCTTTTGGAAGGTACCAAGGAACCAGTTGCTATCCTTACCGACCACAAAAATTTGCTGTATATCGAGGGGCCCGACATCTAGGATCCTGCCAAGCTCTTCTTTTCCCGCTTTAACTATACCATTTCATACATTCCTGGGACCAAAAATGTCAAAGCAGACGCTCTCTCTCGCCAGTTCGCCACGGAAACCGAAGCTAATGAAACCACGGAACCTATCCTTCCTGCCAAATGTATAATCTCCGCTAACAACTTCGATGAGTTGGACGAAATCAACAAAGCTCAAGCTCACATTCCCAGCAGGTTCAGGGTACCAGAAGGGCGCTTATACGCAGCTCCACGCTTTCGCCATAAGATTTTACTTTGGGGTCACTCTTCTAGAGCTGCCGGTCATCCAGGCTTCAAAAGGACAGCAGATCTTATTAAACGGACATTTTGGTGGCCAAAGATGAACAAAGACATTTTCGACTTTACTAGTGCCTGTCCTGTATGTTCCCAGAGTAAAACGCTTCACCACAAACCTTCTGGACTCCTCTTGCCTCTTCCCATTCTGGAACAACCCTGAAAACATATCTCGATGGATTTCATTGTCGAATTGCCCAATTCCAAAGGAATGAAAACCATTCTGGTCGTAGTAGACAGATTCTCTAAACATTCACACTTTATTCCCCTCAAGGGCCTTCCTAATTCTGCTACTCTGGCCGATGTGTTTTCCAAGGAGATTTTCAGATTACATGGCGTTCCCATTTCTATTGTCTCTGACCGTGGATCTCAATTCATCTCTAAGTTCTGGCGGGCATTTTCCCAGAGACTTGGAATTTCTCTCCTGTTCTCCTCTGGATACCATCCTCAAACCAATGGTAAGACCGAAAGGATGAATCAAACCCTAGAGCAATATCTAAGATGCTTCGTATCTGACTTACAGGACAACTGGGTGAATCTTTTGCCATGGGCCGAATTTGCAATCAACTCTCTCAAAAATGAGTCTACCCAGGAGTCTCCCTTTTTCATTAATTTCGGCTTCCACCCCAGTAGTCTTCCTTTCTCTTCTTCCCCTTCTGGCGTTCCTGCGGCCGGCTCTCATGTTACGACCCTACAGGAATCTTGGAAAAGGATCCTCAAAACCCTACAATCTGCGGTTGCCAAACAAAAGACCAAGGCGGATCGTCATCGTCAACCTGGGCCTTCTTTCAAGCCTGGTGACAGGGTGTGGTTGTCCTCGAGGAATATCAGGCTCAAGACTCCATCGTCTAAACTATCTCCAAGATTTCTGGGCCCATTCAAGATCTTAGAGAAAATCAACCCAGTCGCTTATCGTCTTGACCTACCCTCCACCATGAGGATTCCGTCCGTGTTTCACATCTCCCTCCTTAAGCCCTTTGTACCCAGTTCACATTTTCCGGTTCCCTCTCGTAAACCTAGTCCTGTCTCCACCCTAGGACAACAAGAGTACGAGGTCCAATCCCTCGTTGATTCTCGTTGGTCTAAAAACAAACTCCAGTTCCTTGTCTACTGGAAGGGCTATGGCCTGGAGGAACGCTCGTGGGTACCAGCACGTCATATCCATGCCCCAAGATTACTCCAACAATTCCATCAAAAATTTCCGCAAAAACCATGGCTGGACCGCTCAGAGATCGATCCTCAAGGGGGAGATACTGTGACGGTTCAGGGGATTCCTTCCCCTTCTTATGCTTCTGACGCCACCCTCTCTGTCCCTTCCCCTGCCAACCTTCCTTCGCTTACCCACTCCTGTTCCGCTCCGGAAGCCTCTGACGCCTTTCCCTTGCCACGGCGCGCACCCCGCAAGTCTCGTGCACCCGCACGGCCCCCGAGCCCCTGTGGCGACACTCCCCACTCCCAGGTCCCCTCAGTGTCCGCTTCCATTCCCTCACCTCCGGTGGCTGTCCCCTCCATTCCCCTCCACAGGTGTGCACGCGCCGCTCCGCGCGTCTAGTGACGCAGCCTGTGCGCGCGCACTCAGTTTACAGAGGGCGCGCGCACACGCTCCTTTTCTAAAGCCTGTCAGTCTCTTAACTCCTCCTCCCATGCCCTGCAAGCTATCTCTCTGTCTGATCCCCCTGTCTACTCCTCTTCTCCTCCTGACCTATCCATGCTGTCTCCCACTTCTCCCTCTGCTCCTCCTCTCTCTCCTATTGGTGTTCCCTCCTTTATAATCCCTATCTGTCCTCTCTATCATTGCTCTGCATAGTTTCTGTTATCCCTGTGTGTGCAGTCTTATGCTTTGCTCTCTCTGTATTCCAGCCTGTTCCTGCTCCTGCTTATCTTTGGATTTCCCTGGTTTTGACCCCTGCTCATCCTGGACTACCCTGCTCTCTGTTACCCCTGAAACTCTGCTTACAAACTCTACTTTGCTGACCTCTGGAACCCTTGGACTTTGCTTACGAACTCGACTACTCTGCTTTCTGGATCCCTGGACTTTGGCGCAGGGACACAACCATTCTTACGTTATACCACCAAGACATTGCAAGTATACTAACAATCTTCCAACAGGCCCAGCAACGCCATACCACACTCCGGGCTTGCCCCCACTGCTGAGGGTGTGTGGTAATACCGTTCCCATCTCAGTATTGGGGTCTTGCCATATCTGCGGGCATACAGACGTGACACCGGTGTACTGGAGCGCTCCCTGCACGCTCTGCAACCTTCCCTTATTCTCCCATTGCAGCGGAGATGAGGGTAAGCCTGGGGGACCTGGCTACATCCTCCCCCCTGTAGAATCCAATATCCTCGCTTGGAACAACATACATTAACAAAAATGCATGAGTACGTACAACTTAACATATCACAGCTCTATATAAGATTGTACATCTTACTGAACATAACGATAACAGATTTCACTCTATTGCGAGCCCACTGCTGAGCCTCATAATGGGGTGCCCCGAACTGATCATAGGTCATCCTATTGGAGGCTGCCCGACTCTCTAACTTCTTCGTAGCTCTTCTTCGGTCACTCCTTCGGGAGAGTGGCCACTATAGTCCTGAGGCTCCGCCTTTTCCCTTGAGGGGAATAAAGTCTCTGAACAGTCATGGCAAGGCACAAAACATGGACTCTGTGGGTCAGAGGTGAATTCTCGGGAGTCACCGTATTAATCTTTTGGTTACAGAGCCCTTTACCCGTAGCTCCCCCGGGAGATGCTCGTCGAGTTCGAGGGCCCCTTTGAGAGGGTCCCTCTGGAGGATCTTCAGAGGTGGTATCATTACCAGTCTCTTGGCCAACCTCACGCGGGTTCATTTCCCCATCCGACAGAGTAGCTGATATTTCAGGTTCATCCTCTCCCACTTGTGGGATAGGAAGTAAATGGTTTCTGTGCCATACCTTTACCCGGCCCTCGGAGTCTTTGATACGGTAGACCGGGAGGCCAGGCAATTGAGACTCCACTTCATAGACACCCTCTCACCACCGGTCGGCTAGCTTATGTTTTCCCGGCACTCCCAAATTGCGGAGAAGTACAGCATCACCAGGGCGGATGTCCCGGTGTTTGACCTTGTGGTCGTAGCGTTTCTTATTTCCGGGATTCAGTTGCTCTGTAGACTTTTCAGCTTGCTGATACTGTATGCCTGTTGCAAATTCTCTTGAAGCTGTCTTACATATTTGAAATGATTGGCGTTGTGAATTCAATCAGTGGAGACCCTTAGTCGTATATCCACAGGCAGTCGTGCTTCTCTCCCGAACATCAGAAAGTAGGGAGAGAATCCAGTAGATTCGTGTCGAGTACAGTTGTAAGCGTGTACTAACGTTTCTACATGTCGGCTCCACTCTGTCTTCTGCGCACCAGTTAGGGTCCCTAACATGTCTAGTAAGGTATGATTGAACCATTCTGGCAAGGCATCTCCTTCAGGGTGGTAAGGAGTGGTTCGTGATTTAGTGATGTTCAAAATCTTCAACAACTCTCGAATCAATTTGCTCTCAAAGTCTCGGTCTTGATCAGAATGCAATCGGTTGGGAAGGCCGGTAATGCATAAAGTACTTCTCCCAAAGGACCTTGGCTACGGTGATTGCTTTCTGGTCCTTGGTTGGGAAGGCTTGTGCGTACCTGGTGTAATGGTCTGTGATGACTAGTACATTACGTATTCCCCGGTTATCCGGCTCAATGCACAGGAAGTCCATACACACTAAGATAATGTGGCCTGAGCTTTTTAGGTGCCCTATTGGGGCTGCTCTTGTGGGAAGAGTGTTGCGTTGGATACACCTACTGCATCGTTGACAATGACGTTTCACCGCCTCTCTCATTTTTGGCCAGAAAAACCTATTTCTCACAAGCCCGAAGGTTTTATCGATGCCTAGATGACCAAGTTCATCGTCTAGTGATCTCAGTACCAGGTGTTGTAAGATTCTAGGGAGGGACCAGTTGTCGTCTGCTTGGGTGATTGTGGTAATTAACTACTCTATACAGTAGATTATCACGTATCTCGAACTTGTCAGCTTCCCTCATAAGGATGCCCACCACATTACTAGGGGCATGCTTCAGCAGGTCTGGACGATTTTTCTGGATAGCATAGCGTATAGTGCCGGCTATCGAGTCATGAACCTGGTATCGAACCATATCTCTAAAGAATATAATTTTGTCGGGTGTAACGTGCATTCCACTAGGGTCACAGTACGCAGCCAGGATGGCTTTGGACGCACACCTAGAGAGTCCGCCACTCTTAGTTCGGAAAACGCCACTTGATCATCAATGATGGCCGCTGTACAGCACATAGCCTGCATTCCGGGTCCGGGAATCTCCTCCCATTGGTCATCATCTGGAGTGACATCCAGTCCCGGTCTTCTAGACAGGGCGTCGGCTCCAACATTCAGAGGGCCAGGTTTATATTTCAGGGTGAAGTTATAGTTGAACAGCGCTGCCAACCACCGATGGCCAGCCGCGTCCAGTTTAGCTGAAGTCATGTACGTAAGGGGATTATTGTCCGTCCGTACTTCAAAGGCAACTCCGTAGAGGTAGTCGTGGAGCTTATCCACTATAGCCCATTTCAGTGCCAGAAATTCTAACTTATGCACCGGATAATTTTGTTCATTGGGAGTTAGGCTGCGACTGATGTAAGCTACCGGCCGAAGCCCCGCCGAGTGTTTCTGGTGTAACACCGCCCCATGTCCGTTGAGACTAGCGTCCACATGCAGAATGTACAGTTGTTCTGGATCAGCATATGCTAACACTGGTGCAGCCGTCAGACTCTGTTTTAGACCCAGGAATGCCTGCTCACACTCAGGTGTCCATTTGTCACCTAATGATTGACGGGCAGATGTCGCTTTACGTCCAGTATCCTCCGGATATATTTTAAGGAGATTGTTGAGGGGTTTTGCGTGACTGGAGTACCCTTCTACGAACCGACGATAGTACCCGCAGAACCCCAGGAAAGAGCGCAGCTCCACAACATTATCGGGTCGCGGACAGTTTACTACTGCTTCTATCATGGCTGGGTTAGGGGCTATTCCGTCTGCTGCACGATATGTCCCACATAGGTCACTGAGGTTCTATAGAATCGACACTTGTCCAAGGACAGTTTGAGTCCTTCTTTTGCTAGGCGGTCCAGTACTTTCAGGAGTCTCGTCTCGTATTCCTCCAATGTCTTTCCGAATACAATAATGTCATCCAGATACACCAAACATTTTCTTGGGTTCATATCTCCTAAAGTTTTTTCCATTAGTCTCTGGAAAGTGGCTGGCGCCCCACAAATGCCCTGAGGCATGCGTGTGAATTGGTAAAACCCTAAGGGGCAGATGAAAGCGGTCTTTTCTTGATCCTCTAAGCTCATGGGTACTTGGTAGTACCTGGATCTTAAATCCAACACACTAAACCATTGACTTCTATTGAGGGCATTCAGAATCTCTTCTATACGGGGAAGATTATATTGATCTGGTACCATGCGATTATTCAAGGTCCTATAATCCACGCACAGTCTAACAGTCCCATTCTTCTTTCTCACCACCACAATGGGCGAAGCGTAAGGGCTCCTTGACTCTGTGACAATCCCGGCTTCTTCCATCTCATGGATCACAGCCCGTACATCGTCGACATCCCTGGGGGCGATACGATGGGAGCGTTCACGGAATGGGGTCGTATCATTCAGGCGGATAATATGCTGTGCGCTGCGACTGCACCCCCACATCCATCTCGCCGGTAGAGAATACTTCTCGTCTGTCTTCCAATTTGCCCCTCAATCTCTCTCTCCATTCGTCGGGCAGCCCGGAAGATCCAAAGTCGAAATCTAACCCTCCGTGGGAGTCTTGGGCTCTCGCGGAGTTGACGTGGAACGGTTCTTCTACCGAGCTGACCTGATAAATTCGACGCAATTTTTGTCCCGCATCTATAGCCATAGCGAAGGGTGACAGATTCTGCACCGACACATAGGTTCGACGGGGAATGGCTGATGTCCAATCACGTAAATCTGGTATTATTTTATATCCCCTTCGAACGTCCTCCTCTGGGGTGCTCTCCAAGGAGAAGAGATGTTCCTCTTCATTTCGATCGGTATATGAACACCAAGCGGACATCCGTTGTATTCCTCCTGGCGGAATTTCAGTCAGCCCGGCTCGCCCACAGAATAAGTACAGTAGGGTCCCTTCCCACCTGGATGAGTTGTAGCTGAAGGCTGGACATAGGCAATTCATTGGTCTCTTGTAAGTAGGCTCGAATGACAGCACGCACAATGTCTGCGTTAGTCCCTAGAATGATTGGGTATTTGGGTAGATCCTGGGCTTCCACCTCCATGGGATGGGATTTCCCAGTGTTGAGCTGTTGAATCTCTAGTGACACCGTCACGATACCATCGATAGGATAATCTTCACTGCTTAGGCCCCACACTTTCATATGTTTCGCACACTTCAGTGGCCTCTTCTGAAGATGCTGATCATAGAATCCTCGGTATATGATGGTCACTTGGGACCCTGTGTCCAGCAATGCCAAGGAATAGATACCATCCACTAACACGCGTATGAGGGCTACAGGTCCCACTCGAGTGTTCCCATCAGGGGTGGGGTTGTCCTCACCGGCAGTAGATTCGACTTGGTCAATGGTCGAAAGGGGCTCTTGTTGCTCAGGGGACTCCGAGAGCCTTCCGTCTGCTGTGTATACCCCACAAACCATAGAGCTAGGAGGGAACTTCTTGGGGGACGGGCTCCGGTCACGGTGTTCTCCCATATGGCAGTCGTAGGATAGGTGACCTTTCCTCCCACACTTATAACATGCCAGGTTACATGAGGGCGTACGACGGTTGTAGGGTGGGGAGGGTGGGGAGGCCCTCCCAGGGTACTTCGGCCGGTCCGACACTGTTTTGACCGGGGTTTCCTCCTTTTCGCTAGGTCCTTTGCTCTTGGGGTTAGAAGATGCTTTAGATTTCTGGGGAGAATGGAGCAATAGATGAGCCTCGTATTCCTTAACCTGTTGCAGTAATTCAGTGAAGGTAGGCGGGCTCCCTCGGGTGAGGTTGTCACGAATCATGTTAGCAATGGGGTGATTTGGACTGGAACCCCGCAGATATTGTTTACGAAGGTACACTGGCGACACACTTTATTCGAGCTTGGCTAGTCCCACGAATTCGGGTATACCCGGGTGTATTGAGGTTTGTGACTGTTTTCTGCCCGAGTGCATTGAGTTATTTTCCAAGCAGGGATTGAAGCATTTTATTCCCGCTGGCTGCAATACTGCACAGTATATATATATATACTGCATTACAATTCATGAATTTATGCCATCTGGTAGACACGCGAAGCATTGCAGCCTATTAAATCCTAATCATTAGCATTTAACAGATCTGCCGCCCATCAGCCATGCATGATCCCAGGCTGGGAAGGCAAATGCAACGGGGCTTGTCAGAGGTGAGGAGCGGCGCATTCCAGGTATCTGCCAGGTACATACCGGGTATTTGCTCGAATAAAGTGTGTCGGTGCAGTATTCATCCATTTGGGAGGCTAAGATGAACTTACGGTGAAGTAAGGGTCCCAACGCTATCTGCACACGATGGATAAAAGCCGACAAATCTTCTCCTTCCTTTTGGGTGATAGCATAGTATATGGCCCACAGGGATCCGTCGTCTTCGCCACTCCATAGGCCTCCGTCAGAAATTCCACTATCATCCGGGAGGTTAGATCAGGGTGTTGCACCTGATGGATACTGACCAGAGTAGAAGCAGGAGGTCTCAAGCACACCATGAGGCGCTGGCGTTTGACAGCGTCTGTACATGACCATTCCTCCATGACGTACCAGGTGTGCCTTCCAGGGTTCTATCCCTTCCTTTCCCGTAGGGTTGGGAAGGGTTCCAGAGAAGGCCTTCAATTTCCTATAATTTTGAGATTGAGAGGCCAGGGTTAACACCTCGACTAAGGGCGGTAAACTTGGCGGGGAAGCCAACTGGCTTATCTTTTCTGTAAGCTTTTGTAGCATATCCCTCCACAGTTCCGCTTCCTCTGACGCACTGGAACCAGGACAACTGAGTTCCGACCGGTAGCTACCTGCTTCACTTTCTGGGTAGGTAGCTGATCCCGGCGTATGACATTCCTCCTCGGGTACTTCGGCTTGAATCTCCCTTAAAGGGTAGATGAACGGACTTCCACCTGGTTAGGAATTAGGAAGCTGCAAGTACTGTGGGGCGGGAGTCTTCATGACAGCTAGGTCTCTGCGACAGTCAACTAGCAGGGTATTCCACTTAGAGTCTTTGTCTATTAGAACATCCACCAGGCGGGCTTTAGAAAATTCCGGTAATTGCCTTAATGCAGTTTGCAACGTCTCTAAAGGTAAGGCCATAGGTACTTGACTTACTGCAACCACTCGGCGTGCGGGCGTGTGCATCTGCCGCGCCCAGTCACGTACGCTCTGACGTGAGGGGAGAGTCATTTTCAACGGATATTTGTATGAAATTTAAGTTTTTGGGCACTTCAGGGCTTAATCTCAGCAGCGCCTCCAAATGTAGCCCTGTTTCCTTCTGAATACAGTATACCACCAATGCTGTCTAACCTGTTGGCTCGCAGGGCCCAAGCCTCTGCCACGGAGAGCCTGGGGCAATATATACATGTAGGGGTAATCTCTTACCAGGTGCAGCGCCTCCACCTGTGATGGCTCCCAACCGAGCGGGAGTTGTTCTTCACAGGACAATAATACAGTACAACTCACACAGCATATAAAAGAAACAGTAGCTTTACTAGCGGTAACCATAACCATGCATATATCATCTCTATAAATGTTACTCTTCACTGAAACACAATAACTAACGCGTCTCACAGGACGCGACCCTTTACTGTGTCCCCACACCATGTCTAACACCCCACACCATAAACCCCCAAGGTGAATGTATGTGTGTGACTGCGCAGCCACTAATATGGACAATGTTATAGTTGGTGCACTTTATTGGATGTTACCTGCCGAGCGCTCCTGCGCTCGGGCCCGCAAATGGTCTTCACAAAGGATCTGACGACGTGGGGCTGTCGGTGATGTCCTCCGGGGCGATCCCACCCGGCGACTGATGGTGTTCCTGGAGAGGTCTGGTCCCAAACCTCTGAAATGCAGCTGTGACAGTCTCTGTGTCCCTAGTTCCACACACTAACACGACAGGTTCCTATTCTAGGGCCTGTCCCTTATTAACTAGACTTGACTGGGGACTGAGGGCCTATCTGGGCCTGGGGTATGCGGGCCTAGTGTAGAGGCTGGGAAAGGGGGGGGGGGGATCCTCAGGCGCGTCGTTCTGCTTGTAGCTCCAGGGCATATGTGAAGGTAGAAAAGATAGGGGACCACAATGAGGAATATTTCAACATAGATAGGTGCCTTTAATCTTTGGGAGGATATGTATAAATGGGAAAAGGAGACACACTCACATTAATTATCTGGTCTTGATCAGATGACTGATCCTCTGGTGTAGATGGGGGGGAGGGGGAGAGGGGGGAAGGCTCCTCTGATGATACCTCAAATCTCCAATAGATCACCGGCCAGAAAAAAAAAAAGCGGGACTGTTTTGTACGAAGGACTGAAGCTACGAACTTTACAGTAGGACTTTCGGCGCAACTTATCCATTTCTTTTAAACTGTATCTGTATTCTAGTGTAGAGGCTACTTGCCTCTCTACACACGGAGCTCCTACTTCTCCCCCTTCCCGGTCTTCTCTGACTAGCGTGCTCCCCTGCACAACCTCCTACCTCTTCCTGCAGAGTTCCTATCGCCCTATTGGCTCCATGGCGTCACCTGGTCTGGCTGAGGCTGAATGGACTTGTAGTCTCCGGTCCTGGGCCCCTTCTGATTAGCCCGTGCTTCGCGCGCTACCGCAGCCACTATCTGCTCATGCGCGACCTCTTGTCTGACGCCATCGCCTCCGGGACTCTCCGCGCATGCGCAAGTACTGATAGCGGCACCCTGAATGCTCGGGCCGCCGCGGAGCCTCCGGTATACCGGAGCGCTCCCTGCACGCTCTGCAACCTTCCCTTATTCTCCCATTGCAGCGGAGATGAGGGTAAGCCTGGGGGACCTAGCTACATTTATATAGCGCCATACAGGTACATAGCGCTTTTCAATACATGTGATATAATATTATAACAAAATGGGAATAAGCGCTTCAGACATAAAACAATAGGAAAAAGAGTCCCTGCCCCAAAGAGCTTATAATCTAAGTTAAAAAACAGAGCTCCTGACAAAACAAGTTAACCCTATCTTGCGAAACGCGTTGCGTGGAAGAGGAGAAGGAGGAAATCCGTTCCCGGTCGATTGTGACGTCAGACGCCGACTCCAGTCAAGCTGTACGAGAACCCCAACAGCCGCTTGTGGGGATCGCCAGCGACTGTTAGAGATGGAGGAAGCGCACACCGGTCAGCACTGGCTGTAAAGATACTTTTATGTGTCCTGAGTGGCAGTACAAAGTGTGAGTACGCCTTCAGGGGGGATTTTTATGCATTTGTTCATTAAAGGTGTTTTATTTACTACACCATCAGCCACTTCTTTGTTTCCCCTCCCCTTCCCGTTTTCTTCCCCACCCTCTCTAGCTTGGCTACCAGGCAGTTCACCACTTCAAACAACTGCCGAATACCACTGGTCAGTCTAGGACACACTCCCTCATCCTTTGCGTATCTGGTCTCTGAGGATTGTGGCTACCCCCTCATGAGGCTGGTCAAGAGTGGTCTTTTGACTTAGCTATTAATTTGTTTATACTCATATTTTGTATTGTATATTTCCTTTTCCAGCATTTGCTTTACAATTTATCCACCACTGGGTGGTGCTGTGGTATTGTACTAGGAAGCGCCGGGCAGTCTATTTCAGTTTTTTTATAGTTGTGATACTGTACTTGCCAAAGTCCCAGGGGTGGAGCCAGAGGGATGGTCTATATCCGTTGAGCTGTGATCAGGGGTTGGAGCCGGGAGAGTGGTAGTATATCCGATAGCCGTGGTCAGGGATGGAGAGGTGCAGGTAGTCAGATGCAAGCCGGGGTCTTTATCCAGATAGGGTCCAATTGTCAAGCCGGGGTCATTATCCAGAGAGGGTCCTAAAGTCAAGCTGGGTCGGTACAAAAGGGAAACAGCAGAGAAACACAGGAACAAGGTACAAGGCAAGGCACAGCAATCGTAGGAACACAAGACTACACAGGATTATGCTCAGCAATGAGAGTATGAGCAGGCAGGGTTTAAATAGGAAACAGGAACCAGTAGCAAGGGGGGCGGAGTGGAGGCGCAGCCTCTGCGGAGACCAGGATAGGCTGCCGGAGACAAGGAGGCAATACTGGCACTTGACACGCAGCTGGGGAACGATGCACGCCGTCACGTGCCCGCGCCGGGCGTGAGAGGTGCGCAACGCGACCGGGGGTGGAGTCAAGCTCCGTGGTACAGCGTTAAGAGCTGCGGGTGCACGCGCGCTCGGTAACCAGAACGGGGAGGCACAATGCAGCAGGTAAGGAGGGAACACGCCACGGGGGACGTGGTCCCCGATTCCTTACAGTACCTTCCCCCCCTTTGAGGAGAAGCCTAAGGACGACTCCCAAATGGCTTCTTCAGAAACCTGAAGTGGAACCGTCTTAAGAGTGCGGGAGCATGAACCTGGTGGTGGGGTATCCAGGACCTCTCTTCTGGTCCAAACCCTCTCCAATGTACCAGGTACTGAACTGATCCACGAGACCTTTGTGAGTCTATTATAGACTGGATTTCGAATTCCTCTCGACCTTGTACCAACACCGGTGTTGGTTTAGCAGATACGTCGGGGAATCTGGGACTTCGAAAGTCTGGTTTAAGAAGAGAGACATGAAAAACTGCCGAGATCCTCATGGATTGAGGAAGTTGTAGCCGATAGGCAACTGGGTTGATCCTTTCCAACACCATAAAAGAACCTGGGAGCCAGCTTCAGCGTAGAAATCTTCAACCTAATATTCTTAGATGAAAGCCACACCATCTCCTGGCCAAAATTTGGGTGCCTTGTGACGATGGCGATCCACCTGTGATTTCTGTTTCTGAACGGCCTCTTGTAGCGCTTTCTGGATTCTCCTCCAGGAATCCTGTAGAGTGTTTACTCTGGAATCTGCAGCAGGGACCCCAGACGGAGTGGAAGAGAAGGGAAGGCGTGAGATGTGGAACCCATAATTTATAAAGAATGGCGACTCTTGGGTGAATTTGTTTCTGAGGGAGTTATGGACGAACTCAGCCCATGGCAAGAGGTCCACCCAATTCTCTTGTGCGTCAGTTATGAAACACCTGAGATATTGCTCTAGAGACTGGTTTATTCTCTCCGTCTGCCCATTCATTTGTTGGTGGTAACCCGAAGAAAAAAGAAGTCTGATGTCCAACCTCTGTGCAAAGGCCACCAAAATTTAGATATAAACTGTGACCCACGATCAGATACAATGGAGAGTAGGACTCCATGGATACGGAAGATGTCTTTAATAAAGATGTCTGCCAGGGTGGCAGAGTTGGGAAGACCCTTGAGGGGTATGAAATGAGCCTGTTTAGAGAACCGGTCAACTATATAACGAGGATAGTGTTCATTCCATTAGAGACAGGGAACTCGACAATAAAGTCCATTGAAAGGTGTGTCCAAGGACATTCAGGTGTGGGCAAGGGACGAAGAAGACCTCACAGTTTACTGCGTGAAGATTTGTTTCGGGCACAGACGGAACAGGATCGGATGAATTCATCAACATCTTTAAGTAGATTGGGCCACCAGAAGGTGCATTTGATCAGGTCTGAGGTTCTTCTCATACCTGGATGACCAGCGGACTTAGAGGAGTGACCCCACTCAAGGATTTTTTTGCGGAATTGTGGTGCAGCATACAGACAACCCTCCAGCACCTCCATACCCTCCGGAATGCGTGATTGAGAAGCCAGGATTTTGTCCAGTATGTCAAAAGAGGTGGCAGAAATGATACATTTGGAGGGCAAAATTGTTACTGAAATGTTCTCAGTCTTATCCTCAGAGATGAATTGATGGAATAAGGCGCCTGCCTTTAAATTCTTGGTTCCAGGGATGTAAGATATAATGTAATTGAGTTGGAGGGAAAAAAGAGCCCAACGAGCTTGGCAGGAGCCGAGACGACGAGCACCCTCAATATAATGATGCAGCTACCAGTATTAGAACACTTACCTGAGAAATTCCTGGGAAATTCCAGGGCAGTCTCACAGTAATTGCCTCCACATTCTCATTGCTGTATCTGTACAAAAGATTCTTATGGTTAGTAAGAATAGAAATGGGGTTTTCGGTACCCTCCAGAAGATGTCTTCACTCTTGAAGAGCGAGTTTAGTAGCTAAAAGTTCTCGGTTGCCCACATCGTAGTTTTGCTCAGCGGGAGAACATTTCTTGGAAAAGAATCCACAGGGATGTAGTCTATCTTGAGGAGAAGGTCTCTTAAAGAGGATAGCTCCAGCGCCTATATCGGATGCATCCACTTCCAGGGTGAAGGGGAGTTTGGGGTCCGGATGGCGTAGAATGGGAGCAGATTCGTATTTTTTTTATGCAAATCAAAAGCCTGAAGTGCTTCAGAAGACCACGAAGAAATGTCTGCGCCTTTCTTTGTAAGAGCGGTAATTGGGGCAACAGTAGACGAGAAATTGCGGATAAACTTGCGGTAATAATTAGCAAATCCAAGGATCGCCTTGAGAGACGTGGGTAGTGGCCTGTCCAACACTGCCTTGAGCTTCTCGGGGTCCATAGAGAACCCGGCATCAGATATAATATATCCCAGGAAGGAAGTAGATGTCTGATGGAACATGCATTTCTCCATCTTGGCATAAAGGCGGTTTTGACGTAAGCGAGATAAGACCAGCTTGGTGTGTTGAATGTGTTCTTTGAGAGATTTTAGAAAAAATAAGAATGTCGTCAAGGTTGACAATAACGAAAGAGTTGAGAACATCCCGGAAAATTTAATTTAGAAACTCTTGAAAAACGGCTGGGGTGTTACATAGTCCAAAGGGCATAACCAGATATTCATAGTGCCCATCTCTAGTGTTAAATACCGTCTTCCACTCATCCCCTTGTCGAATACGTATTAAATTGTAAGCCCCACGAATATCAAGCTTGGAAAAAATAACAGAGTCTTGTAACCGCTCAAAGAGTTCTGAGATGAGTGGTAGGGGATACCGATTCTTTAAAGTAATTTTGTTAAGACCTCTATAGTCTATGCATGGGTGTAATGAACCATCCTTCTTCTTAACAAAAAAGAAACAAGCCCCAGCTGGGGAAGAGGAGTTCCTAATGAAACCTTTTTTCAGATTCTCCTGAATGTATTTAGACATTGCCTTGGTGTCAAGCATGGACAAAGGGTAAGATCTAAACTTAGGGAGAACAGCCCCAGGCAAGAGATCAATGGGACAGTCGAAGGGGCGATGATGAGGAAGAACCTCAGAACGGACTTTATGAAAAACATCAAGGAACTCATTATATGCTTCAGGGAGAATAGGTTTCTCTGATTTAGGAATGTCTAGTCCACAAATATGTTGTATTGTAGCAACACAGGAACCGGCACAAGAAGGGGCCCATTGTATTGTTTTCTTATCAGTCTAATCTAATTGTGGATTATGGTGTTGGAGCCAGGGATGGCCCAAAATTACCTGCACTGAGGGTGAATGAATAACGTCCAAAGTTATGTTCTCCTTGTGACCATCCTTGGTAGAAAGAGAGAGAAGGGTTTCCAAGGATATAAAGGCAGGCTGAAGGGGACGTCCATCAATGGCTTTCAATCCAATAGGCACCAATTTCTTTACCAGATGAATCTTATTCTTGATAGCAAAATCTTGATTAATCCTCCAGACCCGGAGAGATGAAAGCAGAGACAGAGGTAAGGAAGCCAGGACCATCAAGAAAGATTGGAAGCATAATCCTAGTCAGCAGGATTTCTTTACTGGAAGGGGAAGCAGAAAATGGTACCCAATGAGATCCCCTCATACCTCATTGGGTGTTGTCGTTTCCCGGGTTTGTAGGACAGTGGAATACACGATGCTCAGGTAACCCGCAGTAGAGACATACAGTAGACCTCCGTTCCTCCGGCGTTATTTCTCAAAGGAAAAGATCTGGTGACTAGCTGCATCGGCTCTGGTACATCAAGAGCTGGGGAAACGATAGGAGAAAGGCTGCATGTAGGAAGGTTAGTTATGCGAGAACATTAACGTGACGTTCATCCCTCCTTTCCTGAAGGCGCTGATCGACTCTAATACATAATAGAAAAAACAAAATAGCGCAAACTAATGAACACAAGTTTCACAAATGATAAAGATAACTAAATCAATCTCTCCCTGCAGCTTAGTCCAAATTCTCTCACCCAGAGAGAAAACACAAGACGAAAAGGAACAAATGGACCTATAGCGCATAGGAGAAAAAGAAAAAAAGAAACCAGCACATTGTGTAATCTCCTTGAAAACCTGCTTCAATATATTGCATGAAGGAAAATCCGTTATTTCCTCCCCTGGCTTCAGAACCGAGAGGAACCTTTCCTCTGCCAGGTAAACTGAAGCCTTGTGACTGGATACACCATCTGCACCATTTTGCAGCAGAATTCCCAGGATGCTTTCACGCCCTGCAACTGTTATCTTCGATCTTTGATGAACTTTATCAGGCCTGGAAGACGAACGAAATGAAACGTAACGCGTGCCAGGTTTCAAATCCTTTGTCTCAATTTATTACTCATAGGGTAATGACTTTTATACAGAAAAAAAAAAGATATTGGTTAGAGGCGTAACATAGGCGTATCATAGGCGTAACATAGGCGTATACTAGGTGTGTCTTGGGCGTAGCATTGATTAGAGGCGTGATTTAGGGGCAGGACATATTAGTGGCGTGACTTTAGGGACGTGTCTTTTCCCAATACAAGCAATTGTCTGAATACATAGCTTATTCATTGTCTGTTATCAAAAGAGACCTTGAGTCTTAGCAACTATATTACACTATTTTGCTTCTTGCAGAGAACCATTCTATTATATTCTACTAAAACACCAGGAAATTGACATCACAAAAGTATCTAGTAATATCCTGACCAGAAAGAAAGGAAATGCAATTTTGGCAGAAACTGAGTGCATTTAGGAATTATATTTCAGCAAAAGGCTGACTACAGAATCTTAACTAGTTATGACCATACAAAATGGAAGCTTAACATGAGTGCAGATTCTGGCCTGACATATTGGTCCTAACAATCCCCTCCTTTTTGTTCTCTAAAAGAACAAATACCCTTACTAGGTACGCTTCTCTATGACTATGGCCTTATGGGGACCAATAGTATCATAGACTCTGTTCATGGCCACATATGAATTATTAGTTGCATACATGGCGTGAGATGAAACTGAAGGTTTCCTTGAGACAAATGAAAGCATTGCACACTTAGCACAGTGAAAAATAACAAAAATTGCTGCGAATATACTAATCACTACAATAAAACCATAGAGAATTTTCATACCCAATTCTCCGATCCAACTAGTGAGTCCTGACATCCAATTTAAGCTAAGGCCTGAGGATTCTTTACGCATCCTTGCCTGAATTTCCTGTAACTTATCCATATCTTTATGAATAGCGCCAGACTCATCTTCAATATAGGCACAGCACTTCTGTCCTACAAGTTTACAAACACCTCCTTGTGAGGCTAGCAGATAATCAAGAGCCATTCTATTCTGTAATAATACTGTTCGGATCTGCTCTTGTTCATTAGTCAGACGGATAATAGCATCACTTGTCTGATTAAGAGCATCATTAATATTTACCATAACATCACTTAATTTAGAACAGAGATTCAGAACACCTAAACTAGGTATAAAAAAAACCCCAGCTGCAATGCGGGTTGGACTAATGGTCCTGGTCAGATCTTTTCGATTTCTCAGCTTCCCTTGGGGTAACGTGTCAGATACATAGAAAGTGGGAAGAATGAAACCCAGATAACAAAGGGCAGTGTGATTGCAGGGTACAATCTTAGTGGCCCACATGCCACACAACCAATATATATATCATTAAATATTTCTATAGATTAGAAAATGGCTTACATCTCAACATGTCACATAATCTAAGGGTCAGCTATTTAGCTATTTGTGAGAATTGGTGGGGGCTAATTTCTGCTAAGAGCGACTGCACAAACATTCTTCTTGCACACATCTTTCATACTGCATTTACTCAGAATGGCAAAACGGACCAAGATGGCTGCTATGGTCAAAATGGATGACTTGTGATCCTTTCCTTGTGGTTGACTCACGTCCCTTTGTGACATCCCACCTTCCTCATATCCAGTCTTCTCAGTCCCCCCATATCCTTAAGAGACAGTCTATTTAAAGAACAGAACAGTTAACCGTTTCATAGTCCTGATGGACCAAGATGTCCAAGTTGTGAATAACTTCATTCCTTTCTTTTCTGGTCATTATATCAGCCCAGTTGATTTCTTCTTTGGTCTCTTCTTCTGGGGGACTGGCGACATCATCACCGCAGAGAGGCATAGCGTCGGTGGGGGTTGCAACGCACTTCTGGATCAGAGTTTTGCTGTACTTAATACATAGAGAGCAATGAGTAGGACAAACACACACATACAAAAACATTCGCTAGCTTCGCTCAAAGCAAATCAATCCAACCACCAAGTCCCCATGGTCCCTAAATCCTGGATAAATACACAACGTTGGGCGTTAACTAGGGCGCATACATGCCCCTCCTTTTGAGGCTAAAATATAGTCTAGAGCTATTTTATTCTGCGGAGCCATTAATTTAAACTAAACCTATTCTTGATTAAGTGAGTAAATGTCTGTGATTGTATGATTTAGGATATCCCTGTAAACCTGTCATACAGTAACCCAACTCCTACATTTGGGAATAAATTCCCTGAAACTTATTCTTCCCATAGACTACTTTTTAGCACTTGTGTATTGGGCGCATCTCTTCTGTTTCTAACTCTACGTGTGAGCAATTAACATAACCGTGTGTTTGACTGATAAAGCATTCTCCCACCGGGATATCATTCTTCAGGGAGATTCTATTAACCTATACATCCAAACAAAATAAACAAAGTTAAACAAATAATACCTTATACAGTACTATTTTGTCATCCTTATGGGACGCCACTTACACAAACATAATGGAGCATACATTGTAACTGAAAAATAATAAAAACCTGTAAAAATAAAAAGGTCAAAGTTCGTGTGTTGAGGCCTGGACATTTTTGCCTATAACCTTTTTCCCTTGATGATTAGTGGTCGGAGAGTATTGTGTCCATCAAAACACTTATTTGCAGGTGCTATGTCTTTGTCTTTATTAGCTGTTTGTGCCTAGGCTGGCTCTATTTTGACGTGCGTGATGTGTATCCATGATGATAAGAAATTTTTACTGCAATGCTGATGATGAGTAGTATTTAAATGGCCTTTTCATCTGGGATGAAGAGCGTGCTTGCGTAGAAAATGCTTGACCATTAACCCGTCTTGCATAGGTGCACTTTCAGCTTTAACCTGTGCCTAGAAAGACTCAAAAATATATATTAGTTGCATGCAATACTTATTAATTGTTTTATTACCAATAACATGGTCCTTAATTCGTTACTTTGAATTACTGATGGTCATAACTCATCCCATAAGTGTCTCATAGGGAGAGAATTTATACTTAGAAATAAATTCTTGTATTAATACAGTATGGTTACTACTATTATTAGCATCCGCAATATTAAACAGAGATATTCCCTATTAACGCTCCTCAAATTTTAAACTAAGCAACCAATATGGACTTGACTTTGCTACAATCCAAGTTCCTAAAACTTGGTACCTCAGCCTTTGCCAAACCAATTGCTTCCATAATCAACTCTATCCTGTCTGCAGGTCATATCCCTAAGACCTGGAAAACTGCCAGAGTTGTCCCAATCTTCAAAAATGGGGACAAAAACACTGTCTCAAACTACAAATCAATCTCTCTTCTCCCAATACACACTTACTCTCATTCATACCTAACTGCCATCTGCCATTTTCTCTGATGCAAATGGTGTCAACCGTTTAGTCATTTAATACTAACTAACCTTAAAACTCGCCCCACAAGTCAAGCATCCCAACAGCCTGCACTCATGGCTATTGTCCCACACCCACAGTCACTCCTGGCTTTCACCTCAAACACTCCACTGTAACTATTCTGCTAAAAATGTGAAATGCCTTGTATATAATATATATACCCTGTTCACTTATGCAATTATATATCCCCTGTCCTTTAACTCTATTTCCAGGACATACCCAAAAACAAATAAATGGTTACAAAATAATAAATTTGGCACATATCATATATCCCTCAACATAGGGACGGCTTGCTACCTGCTTTGCTGTGACATCTGCAAAGGTATTATTATTATTATTTACCAGGGGCCTGTCAGCCCTTGGAGTTAACATTGCTATAATAAACTCTGAACCTGCTGTGCATTGTGTATCATTTACAACATATCAAGTTCATATCAAATCCCTCTATAGGGATTTCAGAAAGACCTTCAATAACCTATGTATGTATCTCCCCCCTTTTGTTCATATATTATCTATATATGTGAACAAAAATACAAAAAAAAAAATTATGAAAACAGGTTGCTTTGATATACAGTATAGCAAAATTAAACTGGTAAATAGATTTGTATGTGTAGTGACTATAAACATATTTACTGCTTGTGTTAAAAGAAGAAAAAGCCTGCAGTAGGTCTTTTAACAATTGTGGCATTAACAATATAAGAAAAAATCCTGAAATCCTGAACAAAAGATTTCCTTTTAAAATAGACAAATAATGTTGAACTCTTTGCAAAGTGCTGAGCACACGGCCAGCATTAACTTTAAAAGACACTCTGACTTTAAAAAGAAAAAAATAATTTTCAAAGCGCTTTTTTTTTTTTTTCTGGGAAAACAGCCAGAAACCTCAAAGTACAGATAACGGGTTTTGCTGTCTTATTCATATTAACTGCTGGATTAATCCTCACGCAGGGGATTGTAACATTAGTTTAATGTTAAATATGAAGCTTTCCACGCTGTCCTAAAACTGCATTTTGTATGGTCTTTCAAAAATTAAATAACGGGAATATTTCAAATTACTTATAAACACCGTCTATGCCAACAAGAGCATGCAACATTCTTTTACTCATTCCTCTGAATGCCTTCTGAAAGAAATCTCATATTCCTGCAAACTTCCATCAATACAATTGCTATCCCGTTTTAACTATTCCCTCTCTTAAGCTAAACAAAATATCTTCAAACATGCAACAGTTATACCATGACTAAAAAAACAGCAAGCCTGACCCTACCTGTCTTGTATGGCTTCTACACTGCTTATTTAACGGAGACAATTCTCGCTAAAATAACTGACCTCCATGCTGCTAAAGGCAGATATCACCACACTCCGCTCACACCACGGACACCCTCCTTTTGAAGCGCTATGTACATTAATGGCGTTATATACATATATAACACAATATATTAATTCAAACAGTGCTTGTGAGCTCTTACAAGCATTTTAAACAAAAACATCTTAATCCTGTAGAAATAAAATTGAAATGTGTTATCTTACTGCTTTACGGAAAAGAAGACAGTTCTACATTACCTTGTTCTCATGAATAAACTGCTTAAGCACAGCTAGTTAATTTTAATGTGAATGCTTCGCATTCTTTAAACTGTAAGGGAGAGGCTGTGACCCTCCTTTTATTAAGATAGAAATACCACAAACGAAAAGAAATGTGTCCGGTTTAAAAAGTATCCGCCTGGCCAGGACGAATAAACCTTTTAAACTATAACCAGGGACCGAGCTGAATATACTCCCCTTTTGTTGTGAGGTATTTCTCTCTATATTCGGTGTACACCTTTTTAAAACCTTTTAAAATTTAGATTTCATCATGAGCAACTAATATTCATATTTTTTGTACAGATGATAATCAGCATGACTTTCACACAAGAAATCATATTGGAAAAAATTCATCAGGGTTACAAACAAACTCTTTTACAGTACATAAGGTAGCCGTGTTTTTTTTTTTTTTTTTTTTACAGAGACTTTCACTCTGAGCCCCCACGGGCAAAGCAGCACTTCCCTGCTTCTGACTGATAGTGGCACACTCTCTGCCAATGACCAAAACCACCACAATTAAAACAGGCACCATTATTCTGAGCTATTATTCCTGATTGATTTCTGAGACCAGCATAAACCATTAGTAGCTTATAGAAAAACAGACAAATAATTGCAATATTTATACTTACACAATATACAATGGTCGTTCAGCTAGATCAGAGATAACAGTCCAGTCGTGCACAGAATTTACTGGACTCTTACCAAAAATTCTGTTTAAAAGGGCCTATCCCAATTCTTCAGTCACAATTTAGGTCTATTAAATTCCCAGAGGGGGTGAAGCATCATATATAATTTTTTTTAATATATATACTCACAACCTCTGTGAACTTCCCACTTCTAGACGCCAAAAACTGAAGGAAAATCCGTTATTTCCTCCCCTGGCTTCAGAACCGAGAGGAACCTTTCCTCTGCCAGGTAAACTGAAGCCTTGTGACTGGATACACCATCTGCACCATTTTGCAGCAGACTTCCCAGGAAGCTTTCACGCCCTGCAACTGTTATCTTCATCTTTGATGAACTTTATCAGGCCTGGAAAACGAACGAAATGAAACGTAACGCGTGCCAGGTTTCAAATCCTTTGTCTCAATTTATTACTCATAGGGTAATGACTTTTATACAGAAAAAAAAAGGATATTGGTTAGAGGCGTAACATAGGCATGACATAGGCGTATACTAGGTGTGTCTTGGGCGTAGCATTGATTAGAGGCGTGATTTAGGGGCAGGACATATTAGTGGCGTGACTTTAGGGACGTGTCTTTTCCCAATACAAGCAATTGTCTGAATACATAGCTTATTCATTGTCTGTTATCAAAAGAGACCTTGAGTCTTAGCAACTATATTACACTATTTTGCTTCTTGCAGAGAACCATTCTATTATATTCTACTAAAACACCAGGAAATTGACATCACAAAAGTATCTAGTAATATCCTGACCAGAAAGAAAGGAAATGCAATTTTGGCAGAAACTGAGTGCATTTAGGAATTTATTTCAGCAAAAGGCTGACTACAGAATCTTAACTAGTTATGACCATACAAAATGGAAGCTTAACATGAGTGCAGATTCTGGCCTGACATATTGGTCCTAACATTGCACTTACAAGATGACAACTATAAACCAGCAGTGTATGAGGTTCTTTTCTTCCTCCATAAAATGGTTAACTCCTCTCCGTCAGGTCAATCAGCAGTTAACCTCCACGATAGGGCTGCTACACTCCAGCAAGCTACCAAGACCAACTCAGAGCCCAGAGGAACAATGATAGGAAAAATCGAGGTATTTGCAGAAATGTTCAAATATTTAATAAATCATAAAACATATGCAAAAGGATATCTCCACCGGAGTCACAATGCAAACATCCGTCGAAATGCTAATGAGAAGCTGTAAACCCAGGGGCAATGTCCCGCACTCCCCTCACAGATCAGTCCTGCTCACCGGCACTTGGGGTCTCTAGCCCTTCAGAGCAACCTCCCGCGTCCTCCGCTAATCCCTCCATGTGTCCGGATCTCTTCCGCGTCACGTGAGCTCAACTCTCGTATCGCGAGACTTCTGTACAGCAATCAGAATAGTTAAGTTGCTCAGTGTGCCAGTCCTCCAGCGCTATCCTCACGCACTCACAAACTCCAGGTCTGCTTCCCAACTAGTTTCACCTGGATTGGCTTCGTCGGGGGCCCACCTGCCTGATGTGGAAAAATCAATAATGATTTTTTAATTCTCGCCTTTTGGCCAATCCAGATGAATCTGGAGACAGTCTTTTCTAGATCCTTAATTTCCTGAAGTTACATGAAGTGGTATAGAGACCAGTAAAGTTTGGAATAGATACAGTGCCCTGGTAGGATGTTCATCTTCACTGAATTACTGCACCGACACACTTTATTCGAGCAAATACCCGGTATGTACCTGGCAGATACCTGGAATGCGCCGCTCCTCACCTCTGACAAGCCCCGTTGCATTTGCCTTCCCAGCCTGGGTTCATGCCTGGCTGATGGGCGGCTGATCTGTTAAATGATAATGATTAGGATTTAATAGGCTGCAATGCTTCGCGTGTCTACCAGATGGCATAAATTCATGAATTGTAATGCAGTATATATATATGTACTGTGCAGTATTGCAGCCAACGGGAATAAAATGCTTCAATCCCTGCCGGAAAATAACTCAATGCACTCGGGCAGAAAACAGTCACAAACCTCAATACACCCGGGTATACCCGAATTCGTGGGACTAGCCGAACTCGAATAAAGTGTGTCGCCAGTGTAATTATCTCTCTTCATGAAATTGGATAGTTTTCCACTGAATCATATTCTTTTTCAATCGTTTAAAAAGAGCAGGATAGGTACTCTCATATATACTTTCGTATTTTTTTTTGTGGAATATTAACCCCTAAATATTTCAGATGTTCTTTCCATTGAATATCAAAATTGTGATTATAAGATTTAAAACATGGGTTGGATGATGGAGACTTAGATTAGTTTATTTTAAAATTTGAAACAAAAAAGGACGAGAGTGAAGGGGTGGCTTTTGTTTTTATTACCCAATTAATCCTATATCTGCCAACAAACTCAACTGTGTGATAATAACCTACTCCTAATTTTGTATTGCCATGAGTTAATCTGTTAACATACAGTATTTAGCGTAATACAAAAATAGCTGAAGAAAGACCGTCCTGGATCTCCATCACACTGTTGACAAGGAGTTAGTTTGTCTAAAGCAGTTTACAGAATTTTTTTTCTATCACATGTATCAATAAGGTGTTCTCTTTAATGCAAATTCTGAAGGATTAAATAGTTAATCATTCACATGTTGAGCTGCATTATTAGAGTTTCTATTTTACATAATTACTTTTCCCTTCCAGGGCCGTATGCAGTATGCTGTGAAGTCGGATCCTGAAAAACTGATACAAATATTGAAAACTAGCTCGACCGATACTGAGCAAGTTTTTAAGTCCCATATTCCAGTGTTGAAATAAACTCTGAAAAAAACTGTACCTTTAATTTGGGACCAGATTGCACCTCCACAAGCAGGTGGCAATGTTACTGTACTTTAACATGTGCTTTTAAAATACTGCATTACTGCATTATTTCTCACTAAACAAATATCCTCACTTTCATTACATTAAGGTACTGGAGAGTTCCACTCTAGGCAAAGCTAGTTACCCACACAAGACACAGCAGGACACCAGTGAAGAATGCACATTCATGACCAGGGAGGTTGCCAGGCGGTTTCCCCCCTCTGCCCTCTTCGGCCCCCGAAATACCCCAAATAACGACAGGAGACAGGACTGGAGGTAAAATGGCTGCGTCTATTTATTTAAATTAAGAGGGGTAAATGCTACTCCCCGCCAGAGTGTACCTTGATGGGGAGGGGAGGGTCAGCCGGCCGCTGCTGCCGTCTGCGCGAGCGGGTTATCGACGTCATGAATATCTGACCTCGCCCACTGGTGCTCCCCCCGGCCTCAAACGGCCCAGCTCCCAGTCTGGCAAGAACAAGAACCTACCCCCCACGAGCCGCCGCAACAAAGGCAAAGCAGGTCAACGACCCCTCCTGCTTGGAACCTTGTTCCTTTCAAGATCAGCAGAGTAACAGAATTCCATACTGCAACAGAACAGAGAAGCATTAACAACACATACCCGTTTTAGTCCCAGCTAAGGAGCATACCCCGCTCACATTGTTTGCTGGTTACCATCAGATTGCCCTATCCTAACTATAGGGGACGGGTGGGTGGGATTTGGCTGGCGGGAGGCAAAGAGGACGTGCCCCCGCCAGCTTGGCCTTAACTTAGGAATTCCTAAGACCCCCTCCCCTGGGACGGGGAGGGCGGGGCGGGCCAGTGGGGAGGAAGGCCGGCTCCCCCTGGTCATGAAACCCCCCCGCCCATGGCTGGGGGGGGGTCGCTTGACCAGGAAGGTTGCCAGGCGGTTCCCCCCCTCCGCCTGCTTCGGCCCCCGAAATACCCCAAATAACAGGAGACAGGACTGGAGGTAAAATGGCTGCGGCTATTTATTTAAATTAAGAGGGGTAAATGCTACTCCCCGCCAGAGTGTACCTTTGACAGGCATCCAAACTTTAAAAGAACGTATACATACATATATATAGCTGTATCCATTTATACACCCCATATACAATTATGTAACCCAATATACTTATATGTATCCGCCCTACATACCTACCCTATATTACATGCATCCCTAGGTAAGTGTCCAAACCCTTATAAGTGCGCACGCCCATGTGCCCTTGTCTCACGCATCCTTTAACCGAATAACCAACTATATATCCATATGGCACCACACCTATGCCTAGATATCCCCTATGTCCCCTATGTACACATATATAACTACCTATAGTACACACGTAGCATACATTCTTCAATAAAGTAAACAACTAAATATCAATATGGCACACACCTATAACTAAATATACCCATACATACTCATATATACACATATACATAAAAAACATCCCTATATTATATATACACATATATACATAAAAAACATCCATATACATATACCCATACATACCTATATGTCCACATATCCTTCAAACACATCCCTATGTACCCATATATAACTACATATATATATATATATATATATATATATAACTACATATACTATACACGTAACATACCCCAATTTTGCATATACCCATCTACCTAAACACATCTAAACATCATGTATACAATATCCACTTCTAACCCAATCCTAGATCGTACACATAAACTTAAACACATCCCCGATCTAGCTGGATTTAATGGTCTATAATTAGACAGATCCACGCGGGGACCAGGGACAGGGAGCTGGGCAGCGCGTGTTATGTGAGCGCGCATGCCCTCCCCCCCCTTTCCCGCCCCCCGAGCCGCCAGAAGCGGTGCATGTCAGAGCGGGGGCTGGCGGGAGGCAAAGAGGACGTGCCCCCACCAGCTTGGCCTTAAATTAGGAATTCCTAGGACCCCTCCCCTGGGATGGAGAGGGCGGTGCGGGGGGCGGGCCAGCGGGGAGGAAGGTCGGCTCCCCCTGGTCATGAAACCCCCCCGCCCAAGGGTCGCTTTTTAAGTGTAACCGACTGTAGTGTTAATGAGATATTGGGGAAATGCTTTCAAAAAATTACTTTCATTGGGTGAGCTTGCATGTGCTCTAGATGAAAATGGTAAATTGCTTATCAAAATTGTATTGTCAAATACTGTATGTTAATATGCACGTTACTTGGGTGATATTAAAAAATTATACTTTTGAGCTTTATATATCAAAATGAAGCTAATAGAGTGCTTTAGCATCAATTCATCCAGCTTCTCTAATCAGATTTTGTTTGCTATATTTGTGTCAGCATGTGATTTATGGTGTGGTCATTTGCAGGTGATTAAACAGACACAGACGTAAAATTACCTGTGAATTTACTGTTCCAGATTAGCTCATAAGCACAAAGGCTCAGCAGCCATCTTCGTAAACAGCAAATGTATCCATGTTCAGATCCTTTTCCAAAAAAGGGGCACCTGAATGTATTGCTTTAAATGATTGCATTCTGAAATATCACAAAAATTCACTAAATATCATCAATGGAATCTCACTGCTACATGAAAGCGCTTTTCTATGAAGATGTCATGTTGTGGTCATTAGCAGTTTCATGTTTTGAACAAATAGTGGTCGTTATGTGCCAAAGTATTTCAGCTGCAAAACTAAAGCAAAAAAAAAAAGGTGGGGGGGGGAGGACGATAGTGAGAGTTTTAAGCACTTATTGATTCATCAGTTGTTGTCTAAAAAGGCTTATAAGGAGAACAAATGTATCTGAGAGAACATAAACACATACATTAATAACGATATATACTACAGTCTTTTTATTGTGCAACTGGCCAGATGTACAGATGTAGCAGACGTTATTGCACCCATTTCACTTTACCGCAGTTACGAGATTTACCAGGCGATTTGTGGAGAAGGAGGGAAGAAAGAGAGAGAGGGAGCGTAAGGGTGTAAGGGAAGCGAGAGGTGGAAAGAGTGGAAGGGGGAGGAGGGAATGAAAAGGGCGGGGGGAGAGCATAATGGGGGAAGAAAGAGGGAGTGGAAGGGGGAACAGAGAGAGGGGGAAATGTTTGTGTATGTGTGTGTACTGTGATATAAAGAGAATTAAACTACAAAACAAGCGCTCAACCTATTATTATAATGTGATGTTTACAATAATTAATTGTAACCAATTTGCAAATGTGAAAAAATGATATATCCAAACTGTGCAAGGATAACCAATAACATAAAGCCCCCCAACCACCAAGATAAGGGAGGGTATGAGGGAAAAAGGAGGCTGCCTAGGACCAAATATCATGCCTTTCCATATAGCTATAGACAAATTGATAATACAGAGAACAAAGTCCTTGGCGCACTATCAAGTGCATAAACCTGATACAAGGTTCCTGGTTCTGTGTTTGAAAGGAACAGTTCATAGATCTTCACAGGTGATCCTCTTGATTTTCTTACAATGGTAAGTGCATGAAGAAAAAAGTGAATTGCGCTCTAAAAAATGTGTTATTGTGCTCTTAGTGATATTAATAATACAAATAAGATAACCTGTTTACAATATGAGAGGTTTATGCTGCTGCGCTTGTGGTACCGCTCCACAACCAAACTAGTGCAAAAACAAAGAAAGAGACAGCGCAAAAAACCTCATTGTGCAATATATAAACAAAATTGTATTTGTAAACTGGTGAGTATCACACGTACATCAATATAGTTAGATTTAAGCAGAACATGTTATGGACATGTTACCAATCTGTGCTCAGGGTACAGGACTTCTAGGTCAGCTGGCTTCTCACAGGTCTCGTGGAACAGCGTGCAGGATACAGCAGTCGTCACCGCAGGGGAACTGCCACTCCAGATGAAAAGAACACTCCGATACCGAGTCTCACGGTGGGAAGTCCTATCAACTGTATCCAGCCCTCTGAACACCAGCTTCAAACGCCACACGGGGCGGAGGATGATTCGGCTAGGTATGCCGCTGCAGGGAACCTCACCGTCAGCCGCTTACTCGGAGAACGCTAGACGCACATCCGTGACGTCATCGGGCGGCGTCAGCGTCGTGCGCGAGTGAGTCACTGCTTGAGGAAGCTGGGAGTCCCAAGAAAGTCCCGTATAGTGCCCGCTTACAGTCGCGAGCAATTAGACAATGTATGATATTAAAACATCCAGTAATATGGGAATAAATGAATGCGCCCTCAGTCCAACGCTTTTCGTGTTTACAACACTTCGTCAGGGAATGGAGGATTAATTCATGGGGGCGCTTCATATACCCACAGATCTCTTATGATTGGCTGCTTATCAAAAAGTCCAGCCTCTCATGTGGGAGGTACAATAAAACACAAGTGTTTCCAAGCAAACATAATTATTTTACATAAAATACACACAATATATTTATTTAATCAAACAAAAAACTTTTTGGCGATGTTGCTAGAAATATAAAAAACATATATTAGTACATAAAATCAAACACTTAATATAATTGTTATTTAAAATACTAATTATATTAAGTGTTTGATTTTATGTACTAATATATGTTTTTTATATTTCTAGCAACATCGCCAAAAAGTTTTTTGTTTGATTAAATAATCAACCTGCGGTGACGACTGCTGTATCCTGCACGCTGTTCCACGAGACCTGTGAGAAGCCAGCTGACCTAGAAGTCCTGTACCCTGAGCACAGATTGGTAACATGTCCATAACATGTTCTGCTTAAATCTAACTATATTGATGTACGTGTGATACTCACCAGTTTACAAATACAATTTTGTTTATATATTGCACAATGAGGTTTTTTGCGCTGTCTCTTTCTTTGTTTTTGCAATGGTAAGTGCATATCTGGAATCAGAGAAGACAAAAAGACCATTGCGCAGTACCCTCTGATAGTGGAGATCTCATCCACACAGCTGCTAGCTACTTACATCTAAGTAGATAAAGACAGGCCTTGAAAGGTATCTTTAGCTGGAGGTCTGGAACACTCAAAAAGTGGAATTATGGGTCTTCAGGTGTTATACGCCCTCTCCACACGGATCAACCGCAGTGCCCGATTACATATAGAATAATAAAAATGCCAATGGTGTAGTACAGTACGATTTAATAAAACAATGAAAGATCAAAACAGCCAGTGCACTCACATGCTAGATGACCTTACTACACGGATTACAACGTGCCGTCCGCAGGCTTGAAGAGCTGTTGTGTGGTGTGTATGGAGGCTGGATCCCGCGTGTGTCTCTTCCTTGCGGCAGCAACTCAGAGCGCCAGGTCCACCTCAGGTGACGTCACCATCCACCATCCACTGCACCCTCCCCAGCGCGTAGGGTGGAGCTTAGATTGCACGCATTGCTGCGTGCACGAACCGGCTGGGGAGGGTGCAGTGGATGGTAACGTCACCTGAGGTGGACCTGGCGCTCTGAGTTGCGGCCACAAGGAAGAGACACGCGGGATCCAGCCTCCATACACACCACACAACAGCTCCTCAAGCCTGCGGACGGCACGTTGTAATCCGTGTAGTAAGGTCATCTAGCATGTGAGTGCACTGGCTGTTTTGATCTTTTATTGTTTTATTAAATCATACTGTACTACACCATTGGCATTTTTATTATTCTATATGTAATCGGGCACTGCGGTTGATCCGTGTGGAGAGGGTGTATAACACCTGAAGACCCATAATTCCACTTTTTGAGTGTTCCAGACCTCCAGCTAAAGATATCTTTCAAGACCTGTCTTTATCTACTTAGATGTAAGTAGCTAGCAGCTGTGTGGATGAGATCTCCACTATCAGAGGGTACTGCGCAATGGTCTTTTTGTCTTCTCTGATTCCAGATATGCACTTACCATTTGTAAGAAAATCAAGAGGATCACCTGTGAAGATCTATGAACTGTTCCTTTCAAACACAGAACCAGGAACATTGTATCAGGTTTGTGTGTGTACTGTCGCGGCCCCTTTTAACCTCCAACATCCCCGAAAAAATTCGGGGATGTTTTCCGTGTCTCACCCGTCTCTCACGGACTTTTCCGCGCGGCCCGAAATCACCAGATAGCGCTAATAGTGCTAGACAATGAAAGCGCTTAGCGCTAGACAATGAAAGTGCCCGCAGGCGCCCAAAACTGCCGAAAACGGCCCGCATCTGCCCGCGATTTGCCCGCATCTGCCGCAGGAGGCTAAAGGCGGCCGCCACTGTATATATGTGTGTGTGTGTGGGTGTGTGTGTGTGTGTGTGTGTGTGTGTGTGTGAAGGGATAGAGGAGTAATAGAGACAGGGAGGAGGAGAAAGAGAGATGGAAGGGGAGGTGAGGGTGGGGTGGGAGAGGGTTGAAGTTCCCCAGAATTTCACAATGTAAATCGAGGATTCCTTAAAAAAAAAAAGTTGAAAACCACTGCCCTAGAGACTAGTATAAGTGAGTCATATCCTTTACCCCACCAACACTAGAACTTGTATGTGCTGTTCAATTAATAAATGCTACTTTTGTTTGTATATTTAAATAGCTTTGTCTAGGCAAACAGTGCTAAGAATAATAAAACAATATACTGCTGTAGCAACAATATCCAGCACTGAACAGTTTGTAATGTCCTTTTTAATATATAAGTAACCTGCTCTCTATCATATTGAGCTATTGCTGTATATTCAAGTGAAACCAGTAATTCACCAGCCGAGAGTTGCCCTTTAAAGGTGTCCTTTAAAATGTATTGAAAAGATTTGTGTATATAGTTATATGGTTTAATGCCTTTATGTCTAATGCCTACACGAAAAACTGAATCCAAATACAGTACAATATTGACACTAATATGTCACAGCAGTGATCACATTTATTTGCTTTTAAAAGCAGTTGGAATACCACAATGCTATTAAATTGTTTAAAAGATTACGTAATTCCACTTCTTTGTGTTTCCAGCAGGTGAGTTATTAGGAAGGTTCCCAACATTTTTGTAACCCCTCTAGTGCTGGAGCAGTAAAGACGGTCCTAAATATTTAAGACCAAGTAGAAACTGTAACTGTAGCAAACTCTTAAAGCATTTCCCAAGACACAAGCTACATGTACAGTACACACATGCATGCCATACACTATACAGTGAGAAATCTCCAAACACATACAAAAGAACACTAAATACTATATACACTATTAGATGTCTGCATCACGTTGCAGTATCTTCCATCCCATATTAAGGCATGAAACTCTGTACTTCTTTTCACAGGGTTTATTTGCAGGGGTTAGATAATACAATAACAGGCCCACCATTACTTTAAGGCAAAACAAATTCATAGGAGACTGACTAAACAACAGCTCCAGCCCTTTCTAACTGGATGGCTAGCTAAGCTGGTTACCACCCCAAAACATGTACTATTATATATAAACGATACACACAGTCTCTAGGCACAACATTATTAAGTTAAGCTCTTATATGTTTCTGTTGGGGGCTCGGCCTACAAGAGTTCAGAGAATCCCCCTGTAGTTCGAATATCCTGGACAGGACATCCTTGCTTCAGTGCACTCGCCTCCTTCATTCTGTTGGGGAGCTTTGCCCCACGAGAGTTCAGAGAATCCCTCTTCTCTGTAGTTCCAATGTTATGGACAGGGCATCCCTGTTTCAGCGCAGTCTTGCATCCTTCATTCTTCTTCCTGGGATTAAAACACAGGCAGTCCTAGCAGGCTCCGTGACCACCATCCAGTGAGCCTAGGGGACTGTGCCAGCCTCTTCCTAGCTGGGGATAACTCTCTCGTCTCTCTCGTCTCTCTCTCTCTCTTGTCTGTCTCTCTCTTGTCTCTCTCTCTCGTCTCTCTCTCTCGTCTCTCTAGTCTCTCTCTCTCATCTCTCTCTATTGTCTCTCTTTCTCTCGTCTCTCCCTCTCTCTCTCGTCTCTCGCTCTCTCGTCTCGCTCTCTCATCTCTCTCTCTCGTCTCTCTCTCTCTCGTCTCTCTCTCTCGCTCATCTCTCTCTCTCTCGTCTCTCTCTCGTCTCTCTCTCTCGTCTCTCTCTCTCTCTCTCTCTCGTCTCTCTCACTCTCGTCTCTCTCGCGCTCGTCTCTCTCTCTCTCTCGGGTCTCTCTCTCTCTCGTCTCTCTCTATGTGCAGATAGAAACAAAAATAGCAGCGCACTGCCAAGAGAGCCAGGTTGTGTAAAAATTAAACATTTTATTGAAAATAAAGCATCACCCAAAGGAGGTGTAGGACGTCCTACGCGTTTCGCACACTAATGTGCTTTATCAAGGAGTATGTAGTTGTTAACCAAATGCCCTCTTTAAATACAGTGCAGAAAAGCCTCACAAACCAAATTTCGCACCAAAACCAAGTCTGCGCCTGACGTCATAGTGGACGCGCGCATGTGCCTCCCCTACGATGCCATAATTGGCTGGAAAACCAAAAGCAACAATCAGCTGTGCTCCAGGACTTCCCCAATGTGAGAGCCTTAAAGTCTAAACACTATATCTACTGCCCGTGTGTTAATATGACAGTAATGAATACTGTCATGCGCATGCGCCAAATTTATCAAGCCAGCAAGCGGAAGACATGTGAATATAGTATGGCTGAGACAGAGCACAACAAGATTGCTGCTATTGAACTACACTGCAACATACAGTAACAACACTTAATTATAATGGGTCACCATGGCAACTCCCCCATACAAACATCAACAGAAAACAAAAACACATATGATGATTCATGTTATCTCCTATGATTATAAATCTTGATATATAAACCAATATTAAGGCATTGGAGATCGATAAAGAAAATATTTTTACATAATTCATTGTTAAAAACAATTGTAGATTTTTTTTTATATAAAATAACATATCTACTGTTAATATGATACACCTCCTCAGGGTGAATTTAAAATTGCAGAATGCCGGAAATGCATGAATCTATGTTTTAATTAAATCTTGTTTTTGAAAACAATGTTATGTTTATTGAACCTAAGTTATCCAAAACTAGTTTTATCCGATTATAAGGAACAAAGTCTATAAAAATGTATGATCTAAACCATTTTCATAATCTTAATAGCACCCAGGACAAAAGGGGGAGATGGGGAGAGAGGGGGATGGGGGAAAGGACGTGTGGGGGAAGGGAAAGTGAGGTGGGGGAGGGGAGGAAAAGAAGGGAAATGGGCAAATGGGAGAGGGCGAAAAAATGGAAAACAAGGGCGAAAAACACTGGAATGTTGACAATGCTGGTCTCAATTAATATAATTGTAACAGGGTATGTCTTTTCTTCCTGTCTTTCCCCTCCCTGTTATGCAAGTCCTGCTAGCTGCAGGCTGTAAAAGGTTAGTTCTGTAGGCTTGTGACTCCCCTTCATTCTCCTCTCTGACGGACAGTAGTAAGGTGGTGACTCATGGCCTGTGTAAGCCTATCAGGGATAGGTATAGACCATGAGCCCACCCCTTCTGCCTCCTAATGAGGGGCAGTGCCAAATTTACTCAGTCCTGCTCTGGATGAGGAAGCGAGCAGTAGGGCTATGAGCCTCTCCAATCGCGGGATGAGCTTGCCCACCTCCAGCCCCTTGGGCTGGGGGAACATCTGATTATACCAACAATATGCCCTGTAAAATTCGGGGTAAGCATCATCCAAAGGCCTGGAGCCTCTGAAACCCTGCACTGCTGTAAGAAGAAGATCTGCAGTGATTGCCAATAAAGACCCTTGTTCATCAAACTCCTGTCTAAGTGTCAGTCCCTGGGCAGGAAGGAAGAAGCATGCAATAGTCGGGGCTGATCTCTGAACACCCTGGAGCCCACTACTGCTGGAGGAGCTAAGCACCCTGAGAAGAAGCTGAGAGAATGAACCTAAGCCTGTCCTGCTCCATACCACACTCTAGGTAGCAGGAGCTGTGTAACTCCCACTGAGGGGGGGGGGGGCAGTGCTACATAATATACATTAGTGGAAATACATTATCCTAACGTGTAAGAAAATCCAACACAATTTTAATTATGTGTCACTTTCATAAATTATGCAAAGGTTGTACTAAATTAAGGATACGTGTACACCATAATCGCCATATATATTATAAATGGTAAACATAATTGTAAGAGACGTGTGCATAGGTACGAAATAGAGACTGGTTTTAAGGTGAACTAAAATAAGGCTTTTATTGTGCCTGCATCTTTAACACATGAAAATCATCAAACGTATGCAAATAAAGGGTTAAACAAAGTTTCTGCTCCACTTGGGAGTATTTCTAAGTAAACATATTCAGTCCAGAACTCCCTTTAGATAGTATGTTTCCCAGCCCCAAACATATATTTTGATATGTGCAGATATACAACAATCTTAGAAAGTAAAGCTTATCTGTCTCTCTGGTAGCTGTAGGGGGGAATCCTTCTCTGCTCTTCTTGTGCAGCCTTTTTGTCCTAAGGCACTTTCAGGTTTTAGAAGTCTTCTCCCCCTTGTTGTCTTGTTGTCTGGCTGTCAGCCTACAGCGCTCAAAACCTCTCTGTCCCATCCTGGTTCAGCCCACATGTGAGCTCAGGAGTCTCTACTTCCTATCTCAGAGGCAGGCTTTTTCTGATACCTGTAATCTGCCAGGTGGTTTTGGTTAATTGTCTATCAGCAGTTAACCACCACACTGCTGGATTAGAGGCACATTTTTGAACAGGGATAATGTCCCCTGTTACATACCTCCCCTGTTTGTGCGAAGCTCGGGCTTGCCATGGCCAAAGCCCATCCTCTCACTCTCATTCGAGATCTTTCTGTGACTTATACAAATCAATCAATCCGCGCTCATGCTTCCTAAAATTGAGATCTTGAAGTAGATCCACTCTCCCTTTTTGCTGCTGCTGTAACGTGAAGGCACCCCTCCTTCACCAAAATCCGCTGCGGAGGAACTCCAACGACGGATGATCATGCAACAAAAGGCACAGAAGCGCACCAAGGGTCAAGATTTATGTATTAGACATAAAAAACAAATGCATGTATTAACTTACATGTAGGGTAAAATTATTCCAGTACAAAGAAGTGCAGGGACATCTGACACAAGTTGATGTTGGACACGGGTTGACGCCAAGGCTCACGAATCAGTCCCGCGCGCTGGGATCAACTGGCTCGGCAATACTCAGATGGTGCTTCCAGGTTACGTCCTCTCGCGATACCCGCAAGGAGTAGTCCACCGCAATCGCCGTGTCTCTACAGCTACAGCACTACTCCTATTCGGAGTTAGCCAGATGGAGGCGGCACAAGGCTCCGTGGGAAGACGTATATGGAGAAATGGGTGCTCCAAAGCTGGTGGAACTTCAAGCATAAATGTCCATAATGATTAATCAGGACTAGAGGACAGAGTGAATAAAGGAGTGGGTATAGTGATGAAATGTGATATGTGAGTCACCAAAACACCCGTCTCCTGAAGGTAACAAGCAAGGATGCCAGTAAACACGCTAGTGTAACCTCATTGGAGACATAACAGTACTAGTAACGGTACTCATCCATAAAAATCACAAAATCAATAATGAAATAAATCTTACCCACTCCATCTGTCCTTAAATATCCTGCATGGTCCATCCAAGTGGCGTGCAATCTGTAAGAAATAGTCCAGCGAAAGAAGAAGAGAGCAAAAACAGTGTACTGCCAGGGAGCCAGGTGGTGGAAAAAATAAAATTCTATTTATTCAGCAACACTCCGTAACATAACCCCAGAGGGTGAGACAAAAGCTCCTACGCATTTTGGACCGTAGGGGTACTTTATCAAGGAGTATGGGGGACTAGGGGAAGGGGGCCCCTTTATATATATCCAATAATTAGCAAATCACCAATGAAAGCTTCCAAAAATGGCGCCAAAACCCGCTGCGCGCCGGTGTGACGTCATGCGTGTCAGCCCTGCGTGTCACGTCCCGTGGTATACGGGATCACGCACACTCGCGCCGCACCTCCTCATGAACGTCAGACCGCGCTATGCGGTCCGGCAAAAATACCATGGTGACAGCAGGGCGGTAGCAGGAGGGAGACTCCTCCCCTAGGGGAGGGTCCACGCGAGCTGATAGGGCCAGGTACAGCACAACAACCCATAGGAGTCCAGACTGCCATGCTAATTCCTATGGCCCGATCCGCTCATCCTCAACTGGACCAACTCCACGGAGGGGCGCACCCCCACCCCCCAACCTCCCACACATTAATCCCAACGGGACTGCTAAACATATAGCCAGTTCATAAATGATCACACATTATGAGGATTAACCCCAAAATAAAACGCAATATTTGCAGCAATACAAGTGATCACACAGACTTAACCAGGGTCCCTTTGCTCCATCCCCCCCAAAAACAAACAAACAAGTACATGTATCGTGAAAAAACACACACAAATCCCCTTACCTCTCATAAAACATAAATAAAAACATAATATGTATGGAGGAAGACGGACATGATAATAGCCCATAACAGGTTAAAAACATAAGGTGGAACATATAAGTCTATATAGTTATTCCACTCTTACTCGTAAAACACCCATCTGGGGTAAATTGCAGGAAACTCGGCATGATTAATGATATGTCTTAGATATTATCTAAGAACCAATAAAAATCAACCATCTCATTAATCACTGTAAGATAATAACCTAGCAGGTGATCAAGTGTTTTAGAAACAATGTGAAGAATGAGAAAACATATAAAAATATATATAACCAAGGAGGAGGGGGGGGAGAGGGAAGGGGGCGGAAAGGGGGGGGAGGGGCAAGAGGGAAAAGGGGTAAAGAGGAAAAGGGAGGGAAGAAGCACAGGAATAGGGGAGGGGGAGGGAAGGAAAGAGGGTGGGTGAGGGGGGGGGGGGGGTGGAGGAGAGAATCCTCCTATGAAAAAATTATAAACATATCAAACCCATTCTGCACACATTGAATTGTGAACAATCATTCCTCCCCTCCTTCACAACAAGATAACCATCCTTTGACCAAAAGGCATATCAGAGTACATATAACGGATGATGACAGCCGTAGAGGATGATAACTGAAGGAACAGCTTTCCCCCTACATTTCTCTCTTGCTCTTATTCATGGAATACTCAGTATATGTAAACACACCCAGCATTTCATATATTTTTAATATTTCAATTTTTTTTTAAAGAAACTTAGTGTCTCAAAAAATGACTAAGGCCTGGGACATAGTAGAAAATTTGGTGCTGTTGCTTGCTGCCGCTTGCTCTACCAGGAGCTTTTTGCTGTCCTGGCAGAGGAGACAGCAAGCGCGCTTGGGAGGCGGGTTGTGGGCATGTCGGCAGGCAGGGCTATTCTGTCGCCGACGTCAACGTCACTCCGCCGACGTCAACGTCACTTCGCCGACGTCAACGTCACGCCGAGGATTGGAGTTGCCCACCGCTGCACTACCATTCAAGGACTAATTTTTAGTAAGATAAATGTGCCTTTAATGTAAGTATTTTTGTAATGATGACATCATCACCTGAGATCAGACTCCAAAAGACTATCCATGGTCCCAAGGCTCAAAAAGTATCCGGCCGTTCCTCCTTCTCTTACCGTGCACCCCAAAACTGGAACAACCTACCAGAGACTCTCACATCCACCACCAGTTTAAGTTCTTTCAAATCTAAGGCTGTCTCACATTTTAATCTGGTCTGTAACTGTTTCATTCGCCTATAATATATATATTTTTTTAACTGTGCATGCAATGTCTTGTATATAATGTATACCCTGTTCATTTATGTAACTGTATTTGTAACCATGTATTATTTGTCTTAACTCTGTGGCCAGGACATACTTGAAAACGAGAGGTAACTCTCAATGTATTACTTCCTGGTAAAATATTTTATAAATAAAAAAAAAATATATATATATCTATGTAACATGTAAATATACTGATTAACTTCAGATATATGTGTCCCTAAATGCTAGAGCTGTCTGCACTTACTTATAGTAGTGTTGCAAGTTCCCTACAGCTATTGAACACTGAGAGGGCCATATGTAGTAAGTAGTGCTATTCTACAAGACACCTTCCAGCGCCTGAAGACACCTTATTTCCCATTTTCTTGTATGGGTCCTTGTCTTTCGGTGTCAGAAGGTGTCTGGTGGTATAGCACTGTTTAGTAAATATGGGCCACCATGGTTTTGTACGAATGCAACAAATTTAATTATATTAATTCCAACTGATTTTTAATTCACTTATAGTAATGTAATATGTTATTGGTATTTATAGGCTATTTGTGAAGCTTTGATTCACTTGTAAAGTTTGTGTCACTGACATGGTCTTAAAAATGTTTTGTAATTGGATTTCATTTCATGTTATGACTCAAACTATGTATGCAACAAAACTGTACTATTTGTTGAAGTACAGTGTATGTCCATGTTGTTGGAGAACTTCAAGTACAATTCACAAACATGCACTATAGTCGGCATTTGATATAGTTGTGGTGCCTAAATGTTTTACTCTCACTTAGCTTAATGTATGAATGAAAATGTTTATCAGTACTTAGAGACATGGCATTTCACTTTTGTCATCTTTGTACACTACTCTGTAAATTGTGTGTATGCTTCATTACAACATTCATATGGTATTTTCCCCCTTTGTTATAGCACCTGCAGTTGCCATCCAGGCCCTCTGTGGCCAGGACATACTTGAAAACGAGAGGTAACTCTCAATGTATTACTTCCTGGTAAAATATTTTATAAATAAAAAAAATATATATATATCTATGTAACATGTAAATATACTGATTAACTTCAGATATATGTGTCCCTAAATGCTAGAGCTGTCTGCACTTACTTATAGTAGTGTTGCAAGTTCCCTACAGCTATTGAACACTGAGAGGGCCATATGTAGTAAATAGTGCTATTCTACAAGACACCTTCCAGCGCCTGAAGACACCTTATTTCCCATTTTCTTGTATGGGTCCTTGTCTTTCGGTGTCAGAAGGTGTCTGGTGGTATAGCACTGTTTAGTAAATATGGGCCACCATGGTTTTGTACGAATGCAACAAATTTAATTATATTAATTCCAACTGATTTTTAATTCACTTATAGTAATGTAATATGTTATTGGTATTTATAGGCTATTTGTGAAGCTTTGATTCACTTGTAAAGTTTGTGTCACTGACATGGTCTTAAAAATGTTTTGTAATTGGATTTCATTTCATGTTATGACTCAAACTATGTATGCAACAAAACTGTACTATTTGTTGAAGTACAGTGTATGTCCATGTTGTTGGAGAACTTCAAGTACAATTCACAAACATGCACTATAGTCGGCATTTGATATAGTTGTGGTGCCTAAATGTTTTACTCTCACTTAGCTTAATGTATGAATGAAAATGTTTATCAGTACTTAGAGACATGGCATTTCACTTTTGTCATCTTTGTACACTACTCTGTAAATTGTGTGTATGCTTCATTACAACATTCATATTGTATTTTCCCCCTTTGTTATAGCACCTGCAGTTGCCATCCAGGCCCTCCAAGAAGATCTTCGAACTCAGAGGGACCTTAACCACCTTCTACGTCAATGTCACGTCCAAAGCCATCAATTCCACATATTTCAAGTGACAAACAAAATTCTCTCTGTCACTGTTCCCTCTCCCCCTTCTCACACAAGCAGTACTAGATTGTCTACTTTTAGTGTAAAATGGCATTGTCTAAAGAGCTCTGCATGTTTTTTTTATTGGATAATGTGTTTCTCAGAAGTGAACTTTTGGGTGGCAGGACAACAAGTGTCCATGATATAAATGTCCAGCGTGAGACACTTGGCAAATTTGCGACCTTATATCTCATGCTTCATTTGCATGCACGTAAGTTCTTTGAATACATGCAAATGTCTATAACAACATTTGATTATATAGTGAAAAAAATAGAGGGAAAAATTACTCCTGTTCAGACTAATTTTTGCCACATCATTCATGCCGAAGAGAGATTGATGGTCACTTTGTGGTAAGTTTTACACGAAAAACAGTGCTATTTATAAATATATTAATGTGTTAATTTGTACATTGTACACCTGTATGTCTGTAATTATATAAAAAGAGTCAGGCGAGATGATTCTAAACACCATTATCCCCCCAAGAAAGGGAAGAAATACAATAAATATAGCGAAAGAAGTAGGGATTATCAACATACTTCAGCAGCCTCATCTAGAACACAAACACCAAAAACTAAGAAACAGAAGGAAGATAAACCTTTAACACCGGTGTGTTCTACAGAGAATAGATTTGAGGTTTTATCAGATTCCCCTAAGAGTTCGAATCCTGGAAATAAGGAAGGGGGAGCAACAAGTGGGGCTATCTCTAAAAATCAAAATAGGGAATCTACGCTACCTCTCTCTAAATCCACCTCTCATACCGCTTCTTTTTTAGAGATGGTGAAGAAGGAGGAGGAGAGAGAGAAGGGGAGAACATATCCTCTATGGGACAGACACCCCACAGGGCGGGAAAATTCCTCACAACCCAGAAAAAGAAACAGCGAGGAAGAAGATCTGGGCAGCGTGAACAAAGAAAGAAGGAAGGCAGACTAAGGACATTGATGCCGGAGAGTCACGGTATTTTCAATCTATCAAGTTTTGTATTGTCGGCACATCATACCGCACTCCTCTCTAAGGGTCTTTCCTTTGCACCTAGTAGTTCACCAAAAAAATTCAATCTATTTGTAGATTTAAACAAATAAATTAGAAAGGTCACTTTAATGAGATTTTTCACTCTAAGGGGTAAGGAGAAGGAGGAGATTTTCAATTCTCAAGAGAGGGACTGTATTAAAGCTATGACCTCACTTTTGGCAGATGGCTTTGATACAGCTGACATTGATACACATTGTGGTCCAAATTTGGCCATTTTTACACAACATGTTACACAATTAGATGGTGTTGCATCAAACATTGTGGAAAACTTGGTAGATCCAGTATTGTCTTCATCCACTGATGCCGTTACCACTCTTGTAGAACTTCCTACAGTTAGCATCAAACATTCACCCTTTGTCTCAAAATCCACTTTTTTTCCCTATCAAGCTAAGGGGGGGGTTTATTGACACATTTTATACACTTGTATTGAAAGATTTCGAATCACTCTGCCAAAATATGCCTTCATTACAAAAAAGAAATCTGCATAGAAATGAATTACAGGCCTTAAAAGAATTGAGTGAAGCAAGTGAAATTGTAATAAGACAGGCAGACAAAGGGGGAGGCATAGTGCTCCAAGATAGGAGTGTATACATAGCAGAAGCGAATCGTTTATTGGGTGATGGGATGTCCTACGAACTTCTGCATAGAGATCCAATGGATATCTATCAAAAGGATTTAAAAATCTTTCTCCTAGAGGCACAACATATGGGAATAATCACAAAAGCAGAATTTGATTTTCTATTCAAACGAAACCCTAGAACACCAGTGTTCTACCATATACCAAAGATACATAAAGATACAGTAAACCCACCGGGGAGACCAATCGTCTCGGGGGTGGAGTCAATGACGTCCAGCGTGTCCCAGTATGTTGACCATTTTTTACAACCTATGGTGGTCAAGTTGAGATCACATATTAGGGACACGCTGCATGTTTTAGACTCCATCTCTGGGATACCCTGGAAATCCACCTACATTTGGGCCACATGTGATGTGGCCTCACTTTATACGTGTATTGGTCATACTAAAGGGGTAGCAGCAATAGCACACTTTTTGGAAAAAGAAATTCAAATTAACAAGATACAGAGAGAATTCATTTTGGATGCAATCCTGTTCATTCTGGAACACAACTATTTTTTATTCGAAAATGATTACTACTTGCAGATCTGTGGAACGGCTATGGGCACCCGCTTTGCCCCCAGCTATGCAAACCTATACATGGGCCTATGGGAGGATACTCATGTGTGGGGCAATGCTAGGCTGGGGGAGGGCTTGGTGTTCTATGGCCGTTTCATAGACGACCTAATATTCATTTGGGACGGTGAACAGGAGGCATTGAATGAGATCCTAACATCATTTAATGACAATCAGATGGATTTGAAGTTTACATTTGATATAAATAAATACAATATCAATTTTTTGGATTTGGAATTAATGGTTAACAATGAGAATGAAATTGTAACAAAAACATTCTTTAAAAAAGTGTCAACAAATGCATATTTACATCATAACAGCAACCACTATCATAAATGGCTGGAGAACGTCCCCAGGGGCCAATTTCTCAGAATCAGGAGAAATTGTTCTCTTGAGTCTGACTACTTGGCTCAGGGGGACGCTCTAGTTAAGAAGTTTGTAGACAAAGGTTACAATAATCATACTGTCATGGAGACTTTCAAACAAGTGGGTCAACTAGATAGACTAAAACTTTTAGACCAGTCAAAGGCCAATATAATATCTAGAAACAAAAAGATGCATACCATGGATAAAAATCAGACTTGCATTCCTCAGTTTATAACGCAATTTAACTGTGCCTCACAGAAAATTAAAAATATACTAAATAAACACTGGGAAATTCTACTTAGTGATCCAATCATAGGGAAAAATCTGCCACCAAAAATACCGGTGGTATTCCAGAAGGCCAGAAATATCAAATCAATTGTGGCACCTAGCAGACTGAAAAAATTCCAAAATACTATACAAACAAGTAAGAATATAAAAAATGGCAACTTCTTGTGCAATCGCTCAAGATGTCTTACGTGCAAACATTTAAAGAAAACTGAGACTATTACATCCCATTCAAATGGATCTATACATCAAATAAAAGGTCATATCAACTGTCTGTCCACCTATATTGTTTACGCAATTATGTGCCCCTGTGGGCTTCAGTATATTGGTAGAACCAAACGGGCCCTATGTATACGATTCTTGGAACATCGACGTAATATAATACACGGTTTAAAAACACATAGTCTGTCCAGACATTACGAATTGAAGCACAATAAAGATCCATCTTCTTTAGTAGTCATGGGTATTGAGGCAATCAGTTCGACACTTTTGAGTGGAGATAAGCACAAACTTCTTAATCTTAGAGAGACATAATGGATCTACGAATTGAATACACTTAGTCCAGAAGGCCTGAATGACTGTATCGATGTCAGCACAGTTATTTGAATCTTAATCTGCCTATATTGTGACTCTTCCCCTTTTTTTTTCTTTTCCTTTTCAATCATTTGAATCTCACCCCTCACAGGTTGGGCGATCGCGGAGGTCTGGGTTGAACATGCTTGACATGTTCCCTTCGTGATCACCAATTATAGATTATTAATAATTTACACCTTTAAGGAGATGCACATCATTATTTATAATATTTATCACATATAGTGGGGAATTTTATATAATATAATATCCACTAGTAGTTATACACATAATTATATATTATTTACATATATATCTGATCACAGTGCCATTTGGGCTCATTCACAAACGATTGGTATCATACTTTAGTCTTATTTAATATCAATATACACACAACCATTCACAACACCTCCCCCCCCCCCTCCCCCTGTTTGTTCATTTATCAATAGCATTGGGGAGTGTCGAGAGATTGGCTGTACCATGCAATCTTGCTAGGCTGGTTATACATGTGACCTAGGATACATGTCCGGTCTAAACTTCCAAATTTATTTCTAAACTCCGTACTAAATTAAGGTTGGAATATCATTTGAATTTATTCAATATCAGTTTCATGTTGCTCTCTTCCACGCTGTTTCTACTATATAGGGAGATGAATATATTTAGAAGATTTCCCTTGTTGGAATGAATTCCTACAAATTTGCAAATACATTAACCCTCAAGCAATGGGGTACTAGATAAGCATGCTTAGTTATTATACTCATTACCTATTATTGCTATATAATTCATTTGGTAACATAAGAATAATTTACCATAGATTATTGCTCAATTCAATGATGGATTTTTAGATCCACTAATAGCCAAATCAGATACAATCAGTTAGTTATTTACTACACCAACATAAGATAACCAATTGTTCAGAAACAATTGAACTCTTCATCATTAACGTTTGTTATTAGATCTACCCTCCTCAAGCCATACCTATTAAGTGTTAATTTGTATTTTTATCGTCTCTGTATAATCAGTTCAATTGGGGTATTTGATATCTCCAGATACACACTGTGGTCTGTATAATCAAGTAAGGACATCAATTATAAGTTTGTTTTAATATTTTAATATATCAATATAATTATGAGTGTTATTAATTTTATACTATGTCATTGTGTGTTGGCAAATATCTACTTGTGGAGATCTATTACTAGGTGTTCACATATGTACACATTTTGATTATTTAGTTATGCAGATTGCCTACACATTGTTTGCCTGTTAATCAATCCAGCTAATTGGACTCGTGGGTGTATATATATGTCATACCACACACCCAGAGCCCACCCCCTGAAGAAGTCAGTCCATCTGATGAAACGCGTACGGAAGGTGTGCAGTGTATCTTCCTAGACACTCGCTTCAGAACTGCTTAGACAATCTACCGATCCGGTTTCAACTACCATCTATGTGACGTCATCCGCTGGTGTGCCGCATCTACCATCCCCGGTGGGAACCAAAAGAACATCGTTGGTGGTGTACCATGGGAGAGATCATTGCGGAGTGCCTATGACGTTAGTTCCTGCAGGCGGTGAGCAACAAAGGCAGCATTGGATCCAGTGGTGTCACGGACTCATCACAGCAGCGAAGCGGTGTTTCCTGGTCCTAGGAGCATGAGTATATCTCATAACATGCTTTTATTTGTTTTATGTTTGTGAGTTCATTTTTATTGAGATTTTTGGGAATTAAATATATCAATTTTGCACAGTAATGCACTAGGAATTGGCGCTTCTTTTTCTTCTATTTTTTCTATATATATATATATATATATATATATATATAGTTATATATATATTGTTATATACATATAAAAATAAATAATATATATATTTATGCGTGTGTGTGTCGTTACCTGTATGTCTGTCACTACATATATATAGATATATGTATGCGTGTCTGTGTGTATGTATGTTTGTGTTTATATATATATATATATATATGTGTGTGTATGTGTATTGTGTGTGTCCGTATATATTTGTATGTGTTTGTGTCTGTATTTGTTTATCTGTTGCTCTTGTGATGCTGTTAACATACTTCAATTATAGTGTTCTTTTTTTTTGGTTTCTTTACAGATTTCTTTCAACTGGAATATCGTTTCGTGCATTGGCATTATCATTTAAGATGGGCAAATCCACAGTTGCATCGATAGTGCATACCACATGCACCGCCATTTACATTTCGTTGCAACCTGAGCATATGCCATTCCCAACTGTTGACATATTGGAAAATGTGGCTAGGGAATTTGAGTTTAAATGGAATTTCCCTAATTGCGTTGGCAAGCATATTCGAATAAAACTCCCAGCAAAGTCAGGATCAATGTTCTACAATTACAAACATTTTCATTCAATAGTTGTGCAAGCTGTTGCTGATGCCAAATGTCGTTTTATTGCGATTGACGTCGGAGCATATGGGAAGCAAAGCGATGATGGTGTGTTCAGAGCATCCTCACTGTTCAAGTTAATCGAACAAAAAAAACTTGTGTTCCCAGCTGACAAAACATTGCCATCAAGTAACCGGGAGAAGATGCCTCATGTACTCGTAGCAGATGAGGCCTACCCGTTGCTAAAGTACTTAATGAAGCCGTTTCCTATAAAATCATTAACAAAAGAGGCCGAAATTTACAACTACAGACTATCTAGGGCTCGACGTTGTGTTGAATGTGCATTCGGTATCATGTCAGGGAAATGGAGAGTACTATTAAAATCTATAGAAACATCTGTGCCAAATGCCAAACATATTGTGAAATGTGTCACTGTACTTCACAATGTGGTCATAGATTTAGAAGGGTCTGTTGATTGTTCTGTTATAGATTCTCAAGATGTAATTACTTGTTCTCTCCGTCGAAATAAAGCTAATAATGTAACAGGGAAAATGGCAAAATGTATACGAGACTCGTTCAAAGATTACTTCAATGCCGAGGGAGCAGTGCCATGGCAAAATGATGTGTAAAAAAAATACATTTCCATGTTTATTAAAAATGATCAATAACCAAATGTAAGGTGTTTAAAATTCAAAATATGGTTACGTGCTAAATAAAAGTGTTCCTTTTGAATAACAAGTTTCTTGTGTCTGAAACATGTTTAATTTTTTTATCAATCTTTTATATATCTTTATATATATATCATCCCTCTCTTCCCACTGTCTCTCTTCCACCGCCGTTCTCTCCCCACTCTATAAGTATGCATATATATTTATAAATATATATATATATATATATATATATATATATATATATATATATAGACATTTGTGTGTATATACATACATGTGTGTGTGCGTGTATCTATATATATATATAGATATATAATAAAAAAATAAATAGATGATACCGTACTGTGGCTAACGAAATGTTTTTATTTGTGCGAGCTTTCGAGATACACTGATCTCTTCTTCCGGCTATGTTACAATGAATGAAGCAAGCAAAAGCTATACTATAAACAGTGTCTATTGGAATGTTATCTGTGCTGGTCCTTCCCCTGTGTGGATGTGTTTTATGGCTGGAGGTGACAAAAGGTTCCTGAAAGCAAGTGATGAAAGAGTGTGTATGTGTATCAGTGTGAATTAACATGAATGGAGAGCCCACAGTACACTACCGACACACTTTATTGAAGTGTGGTCGGTACCGCAAGCCGGGAAATCTCCCGGCTTGCTAGTGGCCGCCCCTCGGCGTGCCGCGCGTCATAGACGCGCGGTCACGCATCATCGGGAGCGTGCGCCCCCTGCACGCGTGTCCAGGGGCTCCCCGAGGGAGCCCTGGTGTCCCGCGATCGCGGGACAGCGGCAGGGGGTTCCGGGGGACCCGGCGGACCCGGCAGCGGTAGGGAGAGCGCCCCGATCGGAGGGCGCTCTTCCGCTGCTTCGGCGTGCGCCCGTCACACTCGGGCGCGCGCCAGGCTACTGCTGCGGCACAGAACGGGCAAATGCTCGAATAAACTGTGCCGCAGCAGTATATACAGTGCTTTACAAAAGGTGTGTGTGGAGTGGGAGCGGATATACATGGTGTGGGTGGGTGTGGAAATGTGAGAGTTAGTAGCATAACTAAAAGTGTGTGTGGATACTATGTGGTCCCTATTGGTGTATAGGGATGGAAAAACAAGGAGTATAAGTATGTGTAAGAGACAGCTGTGTGTGCATACATATAGCACAGTATGTACAGACATGTCCTATAGCGCTCATGGGAAGAGAGTTCACTTGTGTCAGTAATGACTCATACAATTTCGTTCTCTGTTTAGGCCACTGCTAACTGATTATTGAAGCTCGGCTAACACGGTACTGATACCTCTACATATAGATATATATAGATATATCATCCCTCTTTTCCCACTGTTTCTCTTCCACCGCCATTCTCTCCCCACTCTATAAGTATGCATACATATATATATATATATAAAGAGAAGAACAGAGAGCGCACGTCCCATAGTGTAGAAAAGTACATTTAATATTAAAAAGAGGACAAGGGGATTAAGGACACTCACAAAAGTAAAAGAATTATATGCAGTTTGTGATATAAAAAAACAATCATCTTATATCTCATTTATATGTTTACAGGCATACCCCACTTTAAGGACACTCACTTTAAGTACACTCGCGAGTAAGTACATGTCGCCCAATAGGCAAACGGCAGTTCACGCATGCGCCTGTCAGCACGTCCTGAACAGCAATATCGGCTCCCTACCTGTACCGAAGCTGTGCGCAAGTGGGGAGACTATAGAGCCTGTTACAAAAGTGTTATTTACATCAGTTATGCACGTATTTGACAATTGCAGTACAGTACATTCATCAATAAGTGGAAAAAAGGTAGTGCTTCACTTTAAGTACATTTTCGCTTTACATACATGCTCCGGTCCCATTGCGTACGTTAATGCGGGGTATGCCTGTATTTCATTATATCTATACTATCCAAAAAAAGCTTATATCATAATGATGCAATAATATTACTATATATGCATCTAAATTAAGAGTAAACATTTACCAACATTGTAATAATGATTTTCTATGTCTCTGTCATTTTATTAATTCCAGATTATACATTCAAAAATTGTTGCTTCACAATCATATGACTGCAATTATCTATTATTCATTTAATTAAGATAGGATAACAATTTAATATAAACATAGCAACTTCTAAAAAAAAGTTGATAACGTTGTTTTTAATATATATTTGCAGTCACATGCTTATAAATGTGAAATCTATGTATGTCTGTATTTTGATTATATTTCATCTTATCTATATCATTGTGTTTTATATAGTCATTAGTTAATATGTACAAAGTAGTTCAATTACAACTCAAAATGGTTAGCACAGATGACCCAATTTAGGGCATTATTGGGCGTATTTTACTTGAATTTTGCAATTAGATGGAAACTCCTTCAAATAGTAGCCCAATAAGAATGCACGTTATCCCCTGATGAAATCCGTCAATCGTAAGAAACGCGTAGGGCACGTGGTTTCAAGGAGCTATGTTTGGTGGAATAGATCGTGCGTCTGCTGCCAGGAGAGGGAGGACGTTCCCTGAGCCACGCACAGCATCTAATGCTGGAACAACAGACTGTATACCTGAATTTCCGGAGGGACATCTGACTGTGATGCACCGGTAGCAGTGAGGTCTGATGTACTGAAGTAAACATTCGGCGAGCAGCTACTTGGTGGCGCATGGGTTTACCCATACAATGCTTAATTTGCATTGACAAATTGTGAGTGTGCATTTGTCTTGTGATTTTTTATTAAAATTTTGTTACCAGATTTTACACATGGATCGGGTGCTTTTTCTCTTGTTTCTCCAATATATATAGATATATATATATCTAAGAGCAAGAGCTCGCCATTCATTTTTATTCACACTGATACACACACACTCTTACATCACTTGCTTTTAGGAACCTTTTGACACCTCCAGCCATAAAACACATCTACACCGGGGGAAGGACCAGCACAGATAACATTCCAATAGAAACTGTTGTTAAGTATACCTTTTGCTTGCTTCATTCATTGTAACATCGCCGGAAGAAGAGATCAGTGTATCTCGAAAGCTCGCACAAATAAAAGCATTTCGTTAGCCACAGAACGGTATCATCTATTTATTTTTTGATTATTATATATATATATACACACACACACACACATGTATATATATATATATATATATATATATATATATATATATATATATATATATATATATCATTCCTCTCTTCCCACTGTCTCTCTTCCACCGCCATTCTCTCCCCACTCTATATGTATGCATATGTATATACTGTATATATTTATATCTATATATATATATCATCCCTCTCTTTCCCCTCTCTTTCTATATTCCACCATCCCTCTCTCCCCCCCCCCCGCACATATCCGTCCGTTGGTGCCCCCCACACCCCAACCACCCCTGCATACAGGACTAGAAATAACATAAATACAACAAAAGTAGAATTTTCATAACAATTAAAATATTTATTTAAATGTGCAAATGCAAAATAATGTAAACTTTGTCATTAACGTAACAACACATAAAACTTATTAACTTAACACAATATATAAAAATTTAACTTACTAATGAAACACGAATTTTTAAAATAATTTCGCTATTGTGAGGCTTCATATTCCTCAATAGTCTCCTGAATTAGTTCCTAGAATTTCATGCGAAAACGTAATTTCGCCATTCTATTCAGAGGAGATAGGTATTGTAGAAAACTTTTTAAAAAATCCATGTCCTCATTGTTGGAATTTATTAATTGGTCTAGTAGTCCAAACTTTTGCTCTTCGATGGTGACCATGTGGCGCCGCAAATCATGTTGGTTTCTAGGTTTTTTTGCGGGAGGTGGTACTGGTGCCTATGACGGTGACGGTGCGAAGGCCGGTGCTGGATCAGAATCTGGAACAGGTTCATCCTCATCATCCACAAAGGATAATTCAATGGTTTCCTCCTGGCTTCCTGGTTCCTCGAGGTTGGACATAGTTTTTGTGGCTAACATCCGCTCCCTCAAGAACAGCATGTTGGTGAAGTAAGGCCACGGTGACCCAATGTCAATGCTGCTTGGCCCGGGGTCCCCCGAACGCGGCACCTTAACTTTTTTTTAGCTCCCTCTGAAACGCATCACGAAGGTTCTTCCATTTGTTTTTTACAACAGTAGCTGAAATAAAACACAAAACAGAAAGCAAGACATTAATACACAATCACAATAATTTAATATAAATAAAATAGAACCACAATTGTGCGTGCCCTTGCGTACACTTTTGGGGGCACTAAAACCACAATTGTGCGTGCCCTTGCGGACACTTTTGGGGGCACTAAAAACACAATTGTGCGTGCCCTTGCGGACACTTTTGGGGGCACTAAAACCACAATTGTGCGTGCCCTTGTGGACACTTTTGGGGGCACTAAAACACAATTGTGCGTGCTCTTGCGGACACTTTTGGGGCACTAAAAACACAATTGTGCGTGCCCTTGCGGACACTTTTCGGGGCACTAAAAATACAATTGTGCGTGTCCTTGCGGACACTTTTGGGGGCAGTTAAAATATACATGTACTATCAAAAAAAATAAGCATTTTACATAAATATGACACAATTTTATTAACAAATTAAATACTATCAAATACTAATGTGTTTCATTCATAATCTGTCCTATCTCCTTCCATAACTTATCGTGCATTATCCTGTCGTGGTAGGATTTGGATCTTTGATTCCATAAGGAATCCCTCACTTCAACCTCATCTATCAGACGCTCTATCTGGGAGGGATTAATTTTTCTCTTCTGCTCTCAAGATCTCTCTGCAGGCTCTGTTCTTTCTGCTCTATTGGCTCTGCTCTCTCTGCTCTGCTGGCTCTGCTGTGCTGGCTCTGCTCTCTCTGCTCTGCTCTGTCTGCTCTGCTGGCTCTGCTCTCTCAGAACACCGACACAGCAGTTAAAATGCCGGCTGCAGCCCCATTGGATATGAAGCGGTCATGTGACCGCTCCTCCGCTCCCCTGAGCGGCAAATTTCAAACTTCCCTGTCTGTTCCAATTTTCTCAGCACGCATGCGGAGGGGGAAACTATAGCCACGCTGATGACAGATGCAGGGGGTTTGTGCATCTGCTCAGCGCGGCTCAGCCCGGCACGGCGACGCTGAATCTACTATGTCCCAGGCCTAAGATTCCATTCAATGTTAAGACCGCAGGGAGCATGAGTCAAGCATAAAAATCCAATAAGCTTCCCTGCGGTCCAACATATTGAGCCTGTCTCCTCCCCTTTCCTGTGAGAACACTCTCAATCCCTTTAATGGTGAATCCTTTAGTCCCCCCTTCTTTATATTCTGTAAAGTGTTTGGACACCGGGTGAGAGCAATCCTGTTTTTTGATCAATCTAAGGTGTTCCATGATCCTGACTTTTAGATCTCGTGTTGTTCTTTCGACATAATTTGCCCCACAATGACATGTTAACAGATATATAACATATTGTGTGTTGCAGTTAATAAAGGATGTAATGGGGAATGACTTAGTCGATTGGGAACCTGAGAATTGGGAAGAAGGTAGCATATATCGACATATGCCACAACCTCCCCATCTGAAGGAACCTTTTGTGCAAAATGTATTGGTAATTCTCACCAAAGGAGAGGCTACGCAACTGGGGGAGACATAAGAAGCGATAGTTTTAGCCTTTCTATATACAAAACGAGGCCCTTGTTTGACACATTTCTCTAAACTATGGTCCATTCTTAAAATGTCCCAATGTTTATGTATAATTTTTTGTACTTGTCTACTACATTTATTATATTTTGTGGTCATTAAAGGTGTATCATCTTGAATTATGTCTTTCTGTTTGTTGTCCTTACCTAGAATTTTCTCTTTAGAATTAGATGGAATATTCCATTTTAAGCGCTCGTTTTTCTTCCCTATACTTTCCATTCCAAGGTATATATCCATGCGAAGAGAGTAGGGACTGTCTGTCCAGTGTTCTAACTTCCTGTAATGTTTGCTGTAACTCAGGACCATAATAACCTCTCTGCCGAAAGCGCCTGGCCAATTCCCCAGACTGCCGGACGAAACCCTCTTCAGTGGAGCAGTTCCTCCTCAGTCTGAGGAATTGGCCTTTGGGGATACCTTTAATGACCGCTTTAGGATGACAGCTGTCCGCCCTAAGTAACATACAGTATTTCTAGAATTAGGTTTTCTGTATACATCTGTTTGGATGTCTCTATTGATGTCAATAAAAAGTAACAGGTCCAGATAATGTATGTGGTGCCAATTGTAATTAAATGTGAATATTAAATTATTAGGATTTTGATTAATAAAATCAAAAAATGCATGGGAATCCGTGGGAAGGCTGTCAGCTGAACAACTGAGTGTCTGTCTTGCACTAAGTAAACTCTGCAACGCATTTCACACACTCCAGTGCTTCATCAGGGGGTAGTTTGAGACACCTATAGGGGGTCTTAAATACTCTAACTCCACAGTATATGTTACTTAGGTAAATTACTGGTATAAGGTATATATATAGTAAACAGCAAAAAGTGGGAGCATATAAGCACCCTACTACTTGGAATTTTAATCAGATAATATATTTAAATCATTAAAATAATATTTAGTCAAATATTATAATGAGCACTAAAAAAGCCACCTATATAGGGTGCAACAAACTTACATAATAAATAAAACAATCAAACAAAAACGAACCATAGAACAAAAGAAGAAAAAAGGGGTGGATAAAAATGTGACTTAAATGAGAGTGAATGGAGGAAGAGAACCCTCAGTCCCGCTGGGATTGGAGCCCTTTCTCCAGTTTATTTGTGTCTCCTTGTAGACGGACGTTCACAGAGGTACACAATTGGAGACTTTATAAGGTGAAATTATAATAGGCTTTATTGTGCCTTTTCCTTTTCATCAGGAAACCATCCAAACACAGGGAGGGAACAAAGCTTCTATTCACTTGGGAGTAGTTCTAGTGAAATCCTATGCAATTAATTCACATCTCCCTTAGTAAAGCATGTCTCGTAGCCCCAAAACATATACAGTAGCATGAAATAAGCAGATATAAGCAGTCTCTTAATAATGAAAGTCTTATCTGTTTCTTGCTGTAGAGTAAGCTTCTCTGCTCTCCTGGAACCGCACCCGTGCGTGCACAGAAAATATCAGCATCCAGGTTTAGAAGTCTTATTTAGTGTCTTGCAATCAGCTATGCTGGGCAGAGCTCAAGACCGGTCAGCTCCAGAAATGTGTGTTCTCTTGGTCAGTCTCTCCTGGGAGACTCAAGAACACTCCTCTGTCTCCAAAGGTCAGCTCTCATTCAGAGCTAAGGAGTCCCTTCCTGTCTCAACAGACAGGCTTTTGTAAGCAATCAGGCAGGTGGTGTTTATTAATTGACTACCAGCAGTTAACCACCACACTGCTAGATTAAAGGCACATTACTTGAACAGGGATTACTCCCCTGTTACACTCCTCCCGAAGGTGCTTGAGCTCAGCACTCCTCAGTCGCTCGAGGAGGACTTTTTCCAAGTATAGTCTTTTTTCTGAGTGCCTGATCATGAGATTTCCCTTGTATCGGGCACTCCTCTTTTTGTAGATAGACTGTATGGCGACAGTTGCAGAGCGGTTAAGAATAGCCCTTTGAGTTTTACGCTTTTGAAGCTGTCTTTCTGCACTTTCTCCACTCAACGGAGTTGCCAGTACAGCCTCTTTGGGATGGAGTTGCAATTCCACCTCCATTTCCCGAGAACGTCCTATCTTCTCCGCTTCACGAGCTACTGCTGCGGCCGAGTTTATTTGAGCATTTGCCCGTTCTCGGCCGCAGCAGTAACCTGGCGCGCGCCAGAGGGTGCCGGGCGCGCGCCGAAGACACGGAGGAGCGCCCTCCGATCGGGGCTTTCTCTCTCCCGCTGCCGGGTCCGCCGGGTCCCCCGGAACCCCCTGCCGCCGTCCCCCACATCGCGGGACACCAGGGCACGATGACGCGCGGCACGCCGAGGGAGTGCGGCTAGCATGCCGGGGCATCCCCAGGCTTGCGGAGCTAGCCGCACTCAAATAAAGTGTGCCGGTAGTGTAAGGATTATTCTGGGTTTGATTCGGCACGTATACCTTTTTATGTTGCCTGTTGGCCAGCTGAAGGTTTTGCTAGTGCTTGCTTAGGTGGTTTAGACTTTGCATCCTTGTTTTTCAGATGAGCGGTGTTCCCAGCTCTCACTGTACCCTTTTTCCTCTGGGTTTTTGTGGCTGTGGGATACCGACGCTTGGTCAGGGTCAATACTTGTCCTTGTAGTACTGTAATTTCATCCGCGAGAGATGCCCGTTTTTTGAGTGCGTCTTGCAAGTCTCTTCTCAGGCAATTTATCTGCGCACTTTGCTTTCTCTAAGTTTGTATCAGTGTCTCCTTCATATTCTGGAGCTCTGTCATTTGTGTCGTCAAGGTTGCCGCTGCATCTGTTTTCTCGTTGATGTACTGACTCAAAGAAATGGAATAGACTCTCTCTCTCCTACTCTTGCTCCAGTTTCTGGGCCTTCTCCCGCTCCCTCTCATACAGAGTCACCTGGTATCAAAGCTCCGCCTCCAATGATGCTCTGGTGACATGCAGCGTGGCCTTTAGCTCCTCATACTGCTCTCTGGGGACGCACTGGGTATTCAGACGTTCCTGCAGTGCTTGTACCTCTTTAGAAGCCTGCAGATTTTCTTCCTGCAGAGTTCGCTGCTTCTCCTCGGTATTCTGGAGGTGTGTATGCAGACCTTGTAGTTGGTTCTGCAGTCGGTGCTCTGCTTCAACCTTTTCACCTTCCAGAAGTTTCTTTATTTTTTCCAACTCGTGGAGCTTTTCATTCTTTCCATTGACGTGGTCTGTCAACTCAGAATTTTCTTTTTTTAGTCTTAAATTTTCTCTTTTTCCAGTTTCTGTAATATTCAGGGCCTCCTTGTAGTCCGTCTTCCATTTTCACACCTCTGCTTGGAGACTGACTGTCTCCTGGCGTGAGACTTCCATCTCTAGGTTGAGGATCTGAAGCTCCTTCTGAGAGACTTTGAGATCTATATTAAGATTGACAATAGTTTTTTTTTTAATTATCCAGCACCTCAGCGAGACTGTGAAGTTCCTTTTTGGAGACTTCCAGTTTTGTGCGGCCGCTGTGCAGAGTATGAACCTCTTTCTGGGATATGTCCACCTTTGTCCGGACACTGCTGACCTCCTGGTGTGAGGCATTCAGTTCTATGCGGAGAGTGTGAACCTCATTCTGAGAGACTTCCATCTCTCTAAGGCACTTGCGAACCTCTTGCTGCAAGACTGTAATCTCTTTCAGTGCCTCCTCATATTTCTGCTTCAGATTAGCAATCAGTCTATCAGATTTGCTCTGTTTTTCATCCATGGTTTGCTGTATCAAGATCTGTCCTTAGATCCTCCAAGTTGGCCCCGGATTCAGAGTACATTGCGAGAACAGTCTTCTGTAGCTCAGCAGTATCTTCCCTCTCCAGTTTCAATTGTTCCCGGAGCAGGTCACAGTCATGCCTGGCAATTTTCAGGGCATCTTCAGGGCTGGTCAAGGGATCGTCATTCATTGGTTCTGGCTCCGCTTCCCTGGTATGGTTAGTTGAGGGTTTCTCACTATTAGCACCGGACAGACACTTCTTTGGGGTACACGACTTCTGCCTTGGGCCCTCTGGTTATTCGGTCATCCGCGGAACGAATTCTCCATTTTCTCTAGGCTGCAGGGCCTCTCGGACCCCCTTTTCCTCCACAGGATCTGGAGATGTGTCTGTTCCTTCCACGGTAAGTGAAGACCTTTTTTTCTTTTTCCGCCTTTTTTTTTTTGACGACTCCGTCCCATCAAGGATACTGGGGTCTCCGTCTTTATTTGAAACTTCAGCAGCTTCACTGTATCCGCCATGTTTTCCTTGCAGTTGCGTTAGGTGGCGTAAATATTCAGCGATCTGCTGTTCCCGCTCTTGCTCCTGCCGATCACATTTGTCATCATAGAGAGCGGTCTTCTCGGTTTGTACTGATTTCAGGCACCCCCACCATTCTTGGGGTGTTTTGTGGTGTGACTCGGTTCGGGTTCCCCGTAAGAGATGTCTTCCTCCTTATCGGACTGGAAGGGCCACCCTTCCGTGGGGTAGGGTTCATTACAGGAATGCCGCATCTTATCCTCCATTTTGGGGCTATCAGGTGTATTTTTCTTTCTGCCCTCAGGAGGCGCTATTGCAACTGTTATCACTGTATTTGCTAGAACCCCAAATTGTGGTAGTCCTAAAGGTGGGCATATTTTGCTTGTAGTATTATGTATATTAGTTAATATGTACAAAGTAGTTCAATTACAACTAAACGTGGTTAGCACAGATGACCCAATTTAGGGCATTATTGGGCGTATTTTACTTGAATTTTGCAATTGGATGGAAACTCCTTCAAATAGTAGCCCAATAAGAATGCACGTTATCCCCTGATGAAATCCGTGAATCGGAACAAACGCGTAGGGCATGTGGTTTTAAGGAGCTACGTTTGGTGGAATAGCTCGTGAGTCTGCTGCCAAGAGAGGGAGGACGTTCCCTGAGCCACACACAGCATCTAATGCTGGAACAACGGACTGTATACCTGAATTTCCGGAGGGATATCTGACTGTGATGCACTGGTAGCAGTGAGGTCTGATGTACAGAAGTAAACATTCGGCGAGCAGCTACTTGTTAGCGCATGGGTTTACCCATACAATGCTTATTTTGCATTGACAAATTGTGAGTGTGCATTTGTCTTGTGATTTTTTATTAATATTTTGTTACCAGATTTTACACATGGATCGGGTGCTTTTTCTCTTGTTTCTCCAATATACGGTGGTCGAGCAGTCCAGACACCAGAGTGAGGACGTCAGTGAAGGATTTCCCTGGTCCCTGATTGATGAGAGGCTAATGGCGGCCGCACTGACCAGAGGCGTTCCGGTTTGAAGGAAAAATATCTCTTCGGTGACTACAGCAGCAGCAAACATCCAGTTGCAGTGATTTCAACCGCATTCAAACGGAGGACGGCTGTGAAGTCTCACGTCCATCTGGTGCATGGGCTGGTCCCATAACATGCCTTTATTTTACTGATAAAGTGTGAGTGTACATTTGTCTGTCCATGGAATATTAAACCTTTTATATCTGATTTTATACAAGGATCGGGCGCTTTTTCTTTATCATATATATATATATTCATGTAGAGGTATCAGTACCGTGTTAGCCGAGCTTCAATAATCAAAAAATAAATAGATGATACCGTTCTGTGGCTAACGAAATGCTTTAATTTGTGCGAGCTTTCGAGATACACTGATCTCTTCTTCCGGCGATGTTACAATGAATGAAGCAAGCAAAAGCTATACTATAAACAGTGTCTATTGGAATGTTATCTGTTCTGGTCCTTCCCCCGGTGTGGATGTGTTTTATGGCTGGAGGTGTCAAAAGGTTCCTGAAAGCAAGTGATGAAAGTGTATGTGTATCAGTGTGAATAAAAATGAATGGAGAGCCCACAGTATATACAGTGCTTTACAAAAGGTGTGTGTGGAGTGGGAGTGGATATAAATGGTGTGGGTGGGTGTGGAAATGTGAGAGTTAGTAGCACAACTAAAAGTGTGTGTGGATACTATGTAGTCCCTATTGGTGTATAGGGATGGAAAAAAGAGGAGTATAAGTATGTGTGAGAGACAGCTGTGTGTGCATACATATAGCACAGTATGTACAGACATGGCCTATAGCGCTCATGGGAAGAGAATTCACTTTTGTCAGTAATGACTCATAAAATTTCGATCTCTGTTTAGGCCACTGCTAAGTGTCCCGAACAGTTGCATAAATTTGTATTCATGCAACCGTCTCTCTTTCGGTGTTTTAAGATTACCTTTGAGTATGGCAACCCTCAGATCGTTCATCTTATGGCCAGAGTCAGAGAAATGTTCGCCAACAGGACTGTCTCTTGTTCCGCGTGTGATGCTGTGGCGGTGCAGGTTCATTCTCTTGTTTAGCCCCTGCCCTGTCTCACCTATGTAGTAGCAGCCCCCTGCAACTGTTCGGGACACTTAGCAGTGGCCTAAACAGAGATCGAAATTTTATGAGTCATTACTGACACAAGTGAACTCTCTTCCCATGAGCGCTATAGGCCATGTCTGTACATACTGTGCTATATGATTGCACACACAGCTGTCTCTCACACATACTTATACTCGTTGTTTTTCCATCCCTATACACCAATAGGGACCACATAGTATCCACACACACTTTTAGTTGTGCTACTAACTCTCACATTTCCACACCCACCCACACCATTTATATCCACTCCCACTCCACACACACCTTTTGTAAAGTACTGTATATACTGTGGGCTCTCCATTCATTTTTATTCACACTGATACACATACACACTCTTTCATCACTTGCTTTCAGGAACCTTTTGACACCCCCAGCCATAAAACACATCCACACCGGGGGAAGGACCAGTACAGATAACATTCCAATAGACACTGTTTATAGTATAGCTTTTGCTTGCTTCATTCACTGTAACATCGCCGGAAGAAGAGATCAGTGTATCTCGAAAGCTCGAACAAATAAAAGCATTTCGTTAGCCAAAGAACGGTATCATCTATTTATTTTTTGATTATATATATATATATATATATATATATATATATATATATATATATATACACACACACGTCTACAGTATATATATTGTGACAAACGCCCCTCTTTTGTAGTGCTGATGTCTGTCTGGGTTCTTCCCGACACAGTCTTCTAGGGTTAATTATACAACAAACAGGATCATGCAAAGTATTATGCTGCTTAACTCAGGCTTCTGCCTGCTTTATTTTCATCCAAGTAAGGTACTGCAGCTTTAACATGTGTAGGTTAGAGGTACTCAGATACTTTCATTCAGCAGTTCACACATTTCAGTGTTACAATATTTCCCACACTGTTATTTCAAGAAATAAAACCAAAATCATATAAGCAAATCCTATCCCTTTCAGGGATCTAACTACACATCAGAATCAGTCTCTCTAACAGCTGCTGGCCAACTAAACTGGTTCCCCAGCTTAAAACAATGCTCTCTCATTTAGGGACACAAGATACAGCACAGTCTTTTAGCAACAGCAGTAACCATTTGTTTTGTCTTATCTGTTTGTGGAGTCCAGGCAAATCCTCTGGTACTGTCATACGTGGAGAGGCCGTCAACCTCGATACTGGATGCAGGAGAGTAGCGACACCCCCAGCCCCCAGGCTCCAAGGAGAGAGAGAGAAATGCAAAACCTCTCTGCTCTAAATACCTGTGCATGTGATTAGAAGAGCAGGTGAGGGAGAACTAGAGCCATGGTAATCTGTGGTCTGGATTTTCCATCCAGCTGCCTGAGTTAATGGGAAGCTGTGGAACGGATCATTTGTAACTATTCCTGCACTTTCTGCTCTAAAATGGGGCAGAAAGCTGCCTAACATCTTTGGACTATGTCACATATCCCCCTCCCCAGCTCACACCTACTGGGGTGAGCGGCCATGGACCTCACTGGGGTGAGCGTCCTACCTGAAATACTTGAGCTAACTCCTCAGTACAACATTAAGTATTCACATGACACGAATATGAACTTTTTCCACGGCAATTATGGACAATAGGTTTCGTCATAAGAGACTATACTTGGCAAACATATATATTTTTTTTTTTGTTGCTCTCTATTAGGGAACTATTTTGAAAAATAAATGTCTAGCACACATTCTTACAACCCAGAATCTGCTAAATATATTCACAAAACCAGACAATTTCTATTACCTCCCTGGGTTTTTCTACTCTAGAATATGAACCTCATTATAAATTTATCAACCGCAAAAAACAAATTTTTTTTTTTTTTTTTTCCATATTGTAAGCAACCAATATTTTTTTTTTTTTTTCTTATACTACAGCCTTGTAATCTTAAGGGCCATCAACCCTGTATATTAATTTGTAGTTTAGCTACATTTTCAACACAGAGAACCAATATAACATTGTAATATTGACAAAATGCTTATTTGCATAGTTAAGTGTCCGTGACATAGTCCACACGTGTAATAAAAAATAAATCGGTCAGTTCCTCCAAACATATTTTTTTTTTTTTTTTGACTTCCAGTCTATTGCATCCTTTGACTTTATTTCATAGCCCGCTGCAACCTGCAAATGACTGGACTGTTTCTTTAGCTTCTGATGAGACCCTTGGACCGGATTCTCCTTGGCTCCACAGTGTGGTCCAGATTGGTGAGATATGGAACTATTCAGGCGCCGTGTTAACCTTCGTTGTTTTTTCTTTTCAATCTTTGATTTCCCTTTTGTGGCCATTACCAGGCCTTTGGGTTTTGGAGACCTAGTTGCCTCTGTACAAACGTAGTCCATATTAACCACGTCATCAGGATCTGTCAACAAGTTTGTGTTTTCAGGAACTGCCACCCACTTGGCTAAAACATCTTCTGTGGTGTCCTGGGTGTGTCCACTAGTTTGATAATCTTCTGGACAACGTAAATGAAATTGAGGATCTGGATTTTTGAATCCCAGATCAGGGAGAATATTCTCAGGAGGGTGCCTATCTGTTTCTGGAATAACAGCAGCACAATCAAAGTCAATTCTTTCTCCTTCCTCTTTGTCATCAGTGAGGGCATTGAGTTTACGTTCCCTGGTCTCCTTTTGTGACCGTGTCTCTTTTAGCCTTGGAATCTCTTTCTCCAACTTCATCTTTATAGCAAATCGTAATATTGCAACAGCATTGAAGATACACGTATAGGAACGTACAGCTTGCTTGGTTAGGAGGTAGGATTGATAGCCCGACTGAACCACTTTAGCCGCTTCTCCCATGTCCGTCATCTGTTTCAGAGCGAGGTTTAACTCTGTTTCATCTTCTCTATTCTTGACCTGCAGCTGCAGGTGCTCCTTCTGGGTCTTGTCCAGCTCCAGCTGCAGCCGGGCCCCCTCATTTGCCGTGTGGTCCAGCTGCTTGTAGATATCGGCCATCTCGCTTTTATAGCGCAGTGTCAGGCAAACCACCTGACGGACGGACACCTCCTCTCTCTTGGCGCACTGTATCTCGCGCTCAGCCATCTGCTACTGCAGCTCTTCAACCTGATCGTGCCAGACCTCCCTCAGGGTCTTCACCTCTATCTGGTGCTTGCTCTGGGTTTGCATCAGCGCCTCCATTTTTTGGAGCTCTGCAGTTTGTGTCGCCTGGATCGCCGCTGATTCTGTATTCTGCAGTGCTTCCTGCATTTCTAACTTTTCCTGGATCAATTGCTTCTCCACTTTTTCTGCTTGGTGAAGCTTCTCATCACCTTCACTGATCTGGTCAGTCAAGTCTGAATTTTTCTGTGTCAGACTTACATTCTCTCTTTTTACAGTCTCTAAATTACTCAGGGTATTCTCATAGGTTTCCTTCAATGTACACAGCTCTGTGCTGCGAGCGTAGCCCTCCAGGCGCAAGTGTTGCACCTCTGTGCTGAGCACATGAACCTCTTGTAGAGCCTTCCCGTATTTCTGTTTTAGGATAGCAATCAATTTGTCAGACTTAATCTGTTTTCCATCCATGGTGACAATTACGGTGTTGGCCTTTTCCAGACTAGTCGTCACCTCTTCCAGCTCACTCCGTAAGAGAGACTCTGTTTTCTTCAAAGCCTCGTGCTCTTGTAAAGCTGGAAGTATACACCTCTGTAACTCGGCGTTCGCTTCTCGCACCTTATTGTTAGATTCTTGCTCCTTCTTCCAACATTCTCGCTCCTTCACCAAATCCTGCCACAGGACTTCATAATTATGGCGGGCAGCTTGGAGTGCAGAAACCAAAGCCTCTTTATCCTGGTTCAAGGATTCAGCTTCCCTCTGCTCCTCCTTTTCCTTTGCCACTGTTCCCGTGACAATTCTGCCGATCACTCCGGTCTGCAGCACATCTCGGCGCCTTTCTGACGCATGTCCTGACAGCGCAGGTTCAAGTGGCTCGGTCACTTCCCCTGTGACTTGAGGGACAGTTTTCTTTTTCTTCTTCTTTCTTTTTGCTTTATTAGCTCCAGAGATATCAGTGGTACTGGGCACACGCTCACTGGTATCAGCTTCCACATCTTGCTTGCACACATAGGGCGTTGCTTGCTTTTGCAGCTGTTTGTCTTTGAAAATTTTGGGGCACACATCTTCCATGTGACCTACTTTATGACAGGCCCAGCATACTAAATTCATCTGTGGGTACGGCTCTCCTCCAGGGGCCACATACGAGTCGTCATCATCATCATCATCATCATCGTATGGCCTGAAGGGACACTGTTTTTCATGATTATGTACATTACAAAATAAACATTTCACGTCGGCCATTTTAGAAACCCGGCAGGAACAATTTGCTAGCTGCAATTTCACTCCATTCAGCAACTTGCATACAGCACTTGCTAGCTGCAAATTCACTCACTTCAGCAAAATGCATTAGCTTTACAAACAGCACTTGCTAGATGCAATTTTTTTTTTTTTTTTTCTTCTTCAGCAAAACATTTTGGTTTTCTGTTTGGGTTCAGGGTGCTATTGCATCCACACTTCGCACATTCTCTGTGTATGCTAGAAGCACAACTGATATACACATTGGGACAGACTTCACTCATAGCATCTGTACTTTAGTTCAGCTCGGCGGCCATTTTAAACCCCCGCATTTATTTGCAAACCCACAGACTTTTTAGTGTCGACCCGCATTCTCCACCATATGTGACAAACGCCCCTCTTTTGTAGTGCTGACGTCTGTCTGGGTTCTTCCCGAGACAGTCTTCTAGGGTTAATTATACAACAAACAGGATCATGCAAAGTATTATGCTGCTTAACTCAGGCTTCTGCCTGCTTTATTTTCATCCAAGTAAGGTACTGCAGCTTTAACATGTGTAGGTTAGAGGTACTCAGATACTTTCATTCAGCAGTTCACACATTTCAGTGTTACAATATTTCCCACACTGTTATTTCAAGAAATAAAACCAAAATCATATAAGCAAATCCTATCCCTTTCAGGGATCTAACTACACATCAGAATCAGTCTCTCTAACAGCTGCTGGCCAACTAAACTGGTTCCCCAGCTTAAAACAATGCTCTCTCATTTAGGGACACAAGATACAGCACAGTCTTTTAGCAACAGCAGTAACCATTTGTTTTGTCTTATCTGTTTGTGGAGTCCAGGCAAATCCTCTGGTACTGTCATACGTGGAGAGGCCGTCAACCTCGATACTGGATGCAGGAGAGTAGCGACACCCCCAGCCCCCAGGCTCCAAGGAGAGAGAGAGAAATGCAAAACCTCTCTGCTCTAAATACCTGTGCATGTGATTAGAAGAGCAGGTGAGGGAGAACTAGAGCCATGGTAATCTGTGGTCTGGATTTTCCATCCAGCTGCCTGAGTTAATGGGAAGCTGTGGAACGGATCATTTGTAACTATTCCTGCACTTTCTGCTCTAAAATGGGGCAGAAAGCTGCCTAACATCTTTGGACTATGTCACAATATATATATATTTATATCTATATATCTATATATCATCCCTCTCTTTCCCCTCTCTCTCTATATTCCACCTCCCCTCTCTCCCCCCCGCACATATCCGTCCGTTGGTGCCCCCCACCCCACCAACCACCCCTGCATATAGGCAACCGGGGACCCCCGTCGGCCTGGGGTATTAATCCTGTATGTTAAAAAATAAATCATGGTTTTACATTATGGGGAGGCACGGGGGGTGGGTAGTGTATTGGTGTTTACTAAATATTTTTTAATATACATTTTTATCCTAGTGTAGATGATCAGGGGGTCTCCGGAGCAGAACCGCCTTGGTTTGAGGTCCGGGGACCCCCTACTTCCCGAGATACAGGTCCTGTTATTGGGTGCCGATATCTCCTATGCATTGGATTCCCGCGTCACGTGACCTGGACATTTAAATGCATAGGAGATACCGGCACCCGATAACGGGGCCTTTTTTCTCGGAAAGTAGGGGGTACCCGGATCTCAAACCAACGTGGTTCTGCTCCGGAGAAAACCTGCTCATCTACACTAGGATAAAAGTGTATATTACAAATCATAAATTTAGGCCGAGTTTTTCGCTGGGAGAGGTGGCTCTCTCTGAGGAGCTCTCTCTGCAGCAGAAATTAATCGCTGGGTTAAGCCTTTTCAGAGGGTCGATCCTATCGCTGGCGGCAACTCGCCCGTTTTGGGAATTTTGCTATGACAGGTAATCGAGTTGTTCTTAATACCGTGATAGCAATGCTCCAAAAAACGGCGATATAAATGGCCCGGCAATATTTTTTATGAACCTTTAGTGCAAAGGCCCCTAAGTCTCAGTAGTGCATACAACTTCAATAATACAATTCCAAATAAATGTATTGTCCAGTTATTATTTGTCTCTTGTAGTAACCATAAACATCTGTGATGTTCAGTATAATGGACATATGCATAGATGTTATGGGTCTAATAGATGTATGGATCCTTCCATTTACAAACAGGAATGATAATAATTACTAATCAATTGACTTTTGAACATAGTTTGCAATAGGTCCATTATAGTGGTCATGTATATAAATGGCTAGTTAGTATGGTGTGTTCATTTTAAATATTCTAAATATCTAACATCTTTGTCTCCAATTATGAAAGATAGTATACTATCTATGATATAATTGAGTTTTTGGTAAAGTATACATATCAGGATAGGCAAGTAAGAATAGATACAGCATCATTGTCCAAGTGATTTATTTTGAGATATGATGATTAGCCTTATATTGAGTGTTAGTAAGTATAGCGCTGTCTAATGTAATCACCGCCTAGTGGATACTTTATCAATTCCTTAATGACTATTCCTATTGGTTTTAGTACATGGATTGTAATATATCCACTATGGGGGTTAATATGTGTTCATTCTAATGATTTACCATTTTTTCTATAAATAGGAATGATAGTATGCTATCTATGATATAATTGAGTTTTTGGTAATAAATTATGTGATATAGTAGGAAAGGCTAGTATGAATTGGAACAGCATTATTGTTCTAAATGATCTATATTGACATTTTCAAGATATGAAGAATAGCCTTTTATTAAGTGTTAGTAAGTAGAGTGCTGTTTATTGTAAATATCGCCTATTGGACATTTTAATTGACGTCATCTGTAGGGGCCATAAAAGGAAGGGGATCCCACTACATCAGAATACCCCTGACGAAGCGGACAGGTGTCTGTGAAATGCGGAGGGTCTAGTGTGCATGTGCGGATGTGAACCAGGATTGGAGGAGCAAGCTGATCGTATTGCACCTTGAGCCAGGGAGAAGAGAGGAAGCCGGAGAAGAGCCCTGTCTGAACTGCAGTATATAGGAGGAGCGTGGATTGATGCCTACTGCACCGACACACTTTATTCGAGCAAATACCCAGTATGTACCTGGCAGATACCTGGAATGCGCCGCTCCTCACCTCTGACAAGCCCCGTTGCATTTGCCTTCCCAGCCTGGGTTCATGCCTGGCTGACGGGCGGCTGATCTGTTAAATGATAATGATTAGGATTTAATAGGCTGCAATGCTTCGCGTGTCTACCAGATGGCATAAATTCATGAATTGTAATGCAGTATATATATATATATATATACTGTGCAGTATTGCAGCCAGCGGGAATAAAATGCTTCAATCCCTGCCTGGAAAATAACCCAATGCACTCGGGCAGAAAACAGTCACAAACCTCAATACACCCGGGTATACCCGAATTCGTGGGACTAGCCGAGCTCGAATAAAGTGTGTCGCCAGTGTATCTAGGCGCACCTCTGCAGGAACGTGTGTCAGGAATCGGCGTTCTCCTCGCTTCCCACACAGAGCACTCCCTCTCCGCTGGGAGCCCCTGGACACACAAAACAATCCTGCCTTACCGGCCTCCACGGCTCCTCGCCCCTGCCGCCGTCGCGGGATCACTCCCCTCGGCGATTCCTCTGCTCAGCGCCGGGCGCGCCCACGCCCTCCTGCACGCACACCTACACGCACGCCAGCCCCAGACGTTATGTGCATGCATTCCCAGCTTACAGAGCACACGCCTAACAGAGCACTTTTAACCACTGCTCCTGCAGTGAGGCGTCGCCCCCAAGCATCACACAGTTCCATGCAAATCAAGGATTACACTCAGCTGGGCTGTAACACCTCCCTCCTATCAGGGAAGACTCCTTGCAGTCCTCCAGGCCTGCCCCCTTTTCCAATTGGCCTGCCCAGCTTTATTATGCCTGTGCTTCCCATCACTCGTCGCTCGACATAGTCTCTGTATGGAAGTACTTCTGGATTCTCTCAGTGTTTTCACAGGTTCTGACGCGGCTTGTACGACTACCCCCTCTGGCTCTCGATCTCGGCACTCCTTGGACAACGCTCACTCTGGTAACCCCTTGAACACGGCTTGGACAAAGACCTATCTCCACTCTCCACTCCCTGACTTCGGTGAGGCATCCTTCACTCTATCTCTACAACCGGTACCGGCAAGTATTGTCTACCTTACTACACCTGGCCTGGCAACGCTTCATACCACACTCCGGACACGCTCCCTTTGCTGCGGGTGCGTGTATTACCACTTCCCCCTTCAGCTCAGGGGACGGGTCTGGTCTGCGGGCAGCACCGGCGTAACAACGTGACCACGCTCTGACGTTAGAGCAGACAAACGCGGAAGTGGCCACTGGTATCAACACACAACGGACGCCAAAAAAGAAACCTTGATGCAGGATGGACGAAATAGGATTTCTAACTGTCTTCCAAAGAGCCGGAGAATTGGGGCTGATGACGGCCTAAAGGTTCAAGCTGCATATTTTTATGTGGGAACCTGTGAGTGTATTTCCAATTGTCTTTTACAGTATATGTGAACTTTTAGTAAAGTTTTTTTAATACGTGTAACAATCAGGGACTCACGCCGTTCTCTGCGTGCTCCCCACTCACCGGTAACGTTGCCTGGTCTCCCCGCGCAACCAGCCTCCCTCCAGGATGCCGATCGCCGCCACTCCAAGGCGCGCACGCGTGCCGGCGCTCCTCATATGGCGCCGGCTCAGGGGGCACACGCGGTCACGCGCTTGCAGGCGTGGCTGCACGGAGGCGCGGCCGCACGGAGGTGCGGCCACATGGAGGCGCTCCAGCCTCTTAAAGGCACCCTACCTCAACATAATGCTGCAATCAAATGCAGTCTTATTACAGAGCTCTCTAGCTCCTCCCCAGGGAGCCCTTCTGGACCTATCCCTGCCGCAGCCTGGCCCATCCACACACCCGCACCTTGCTACCCTGCCATTGGATCCTCTCTCCTATATATACCCTGTGGTTTCACTGACTCGTCGGCTGAGCATAAAACCAGTTGTTCTCATCACTCTCTGCCTCCCTAGTCTTGTCTTGTCTTGCAGTCTCATTCTTGTGTATCAAACCGGCTTCCTTTTCGACCTCTCCACACCTCTGGCATCCCGACCTTGGCATACGGAAATCGACTTCTCCGCACCTCAGGCATCCCGACCCTGGCATATGGCAATACGACTCCTCCGCTCTCTCCGCTCCCGATCTTGGCTTACGGTAATACGACTACGTCACTCTCTCTAACCCTGGACTTAGCTAACAGTACCCATTACGATCCATACCTCTCCTGCCCCGGCCCGGACACCCAGACTATTCGACTCTCAAGATGTGCCCTCGTGGCTGTGGGTGGCGTTATATCATTTCCCACCTCAGCACCGTGGTCCCGCCTCGTTTGTGGTGAGCACTCCCTGACAATACGGTATTGTCTTATGGCTATTTTCAATTTCTTTTTCATGTGATATATGAGGCTTTATAATCCTCCTACATCACAGCAATGCTGAAGAAGGATATAAGTTACTATACAATATATATATATTTTCCACTTTATGTTACTCTATTAAGGTTATCATTCTATCCTTGCTTATGTTGCATGTAAAACCCACCATTGATATATTTGAGATTTAGATATGCACTTAAATAGTGTCTTTGAGGAACACAAGGGTTAATATTATATAAATTGATCTATTCCTCACTTGGATAAGGAAGGTGTTTCAAAGGGCACATTTTCAGTAAAGCAAGAGTCCACACAATACTCTATCAAGATATTTCCTATCTGAAGGGGTGCACATTACGGTGTTTGAAAGACATAGTCTGTTTATATACTTTATTGAAGCAATAGTGTTTTTTTTTCTTCATGTACACTGGAGAATAACAGCACCATAAACCAGAGTTACTGTATGTGCCAAGGAGGACTTACGTTCTGCACATTACCAAGCAATGCTTTACTTAATCACTAAGACAATCAAGGGGTGAACCCCTACCACCACCGTTCCGAGGGTACCTAACCACACTCCCTGGGGAAAATACCCCATCACCCACCCCACCTATGCCTCTCCCCCAACAATCCTAATGGCCAATAGCCCTATTAGCCAAATGTGGCTAATAGTTCTTTTGGACATTAAACATATATATATATATAAATATATATATATATATATATATATATATATATATATATATATATATATACAAATACAACTGTATGCTCATCTGCATGTCTTGGGCAGGTCTGCAACCCCGCCTTTCCCCATTATCAACCCAGCATACAGCACTTCCACTGCAGCAAGGGATTCTGGGAAATGACATGCAAATGAGCACACAGTGTCACTTTTTGCCTCAAAAACCATTTTTAACATGGTTCCCTATAGGCTTAAGCTTGCTGCATGGTCACAGCTTTGAGCACAGCCAGGGTTAAGGTGCATATCCAGAAAACCACCCACAGACAGCTGTTTCGACCTTGATGGGTCTCATCAGTGTGGGGTTGATTTTAACTGGATATGCATAAGAGGCTATGGGATAGGCTATACCATAATACTGAGTTAAGTTATGGTGAGTAAAAAAGTGACAAAAACCCTCCACAGGAAAGCAAATATGCAAATACAACTGTATGCTCATCTGCATGTCTTAGGCAGGTCTGCAACCCCGCCTTTCCCCATTATCACCCAGCATACAGCACTTCCACTGCAACAAGGGATTCTGTGAAATGACATGCAAATGAGCACACAGTGTCACTTTTTGCCTCAAAAACCATTTTTAACATGGTTCCCTATAGGCTTAAGCTGACTGCATGGTCCCAGCTTTGAGCACAGCCAGGGTTAAGGTGCATACAGTAGCGACATACTTTATTAAAGTAAATGCCGGCGGCATGCCGGGATCTACCCCAGCTGCCGCCAGTCAGAAACGCGCGCCGCCGCGTTTCCCCCACGCACCCCCCCTCCACATCGCGCGCAATTACCCCCCCAAAGACACCCCGAACCCGGCTTCTACTCTGCCCCTCTGCTTCCCCGCACCCCCGCTTACCTAGATTTGAACTCCAGGGGTGTCGGGGAAGCCTGGGGAAGCCGGGGAAGACGGGGAAGCCGGGCGCGCTTGTGACCGTGACGTCACAGTGCGCCGCCACGCGCCGCGGCTACCCGCTTCCCAGCCTCATTCAGCCAGCGGCATTTGCTCGAATAAGAGCTGCCGCTGCTGTATCCAGAAAACCACCCACAGACAGCTGTTTCGACCTTGATGGGTCTCATCAGTGTGGGGTTGATTTTAACTGGATATGCATAAGAGGCTATGGGATAGGCTATACCATAATACTGAGTTAAGTTATGATGAGTAAAAAAAAGTGACAAAAACCCTCCACAGGAAAGCAAATATGCAAATACAACTGTATGCTCATCTGCATGTCTGTGTGCTCATTTGCATGTCATTTCCCAGAATCCCTTGCTGCAGTGGAAGTGCTGTATGCTGGGTGATAATGGGGAAAGGCGGGGGTGCAGACCTGCCTAAGACATGCAGATGAGCATACAGTTGTATTTGCATATTTGCTTTCCTGTGGAGGGTTTTTGTCACTTTTTTTACTCACCATAACTCACCAGTATTATGATATATATATATATATATATATATATATATATATATATATATATATATATATATATATATCACGAAGCCAGTCAGCACACTGATGTAAAGCATAAGACAGTTGCTAGTCCCATAGATGTCCACACACCAAGAAAACCAGCCCACAGACTGATCAGAGACAGCAAACAGCAAGGAGTAATCCAAAAAAGAAATTGTATTTCAACAACTGTTACACGATAGCCAAGGTTTCGGTCCCACAGGGAGACCTTCCTCAGGGCCGTGCATATATATTTATTTATATAGTGATACCATCACTGTCCTCTAGGTGCTGGAACAGTGCAGTAAGGGACCTTTTCAGCTCTCAGAGAGTTAATCCTACTTAGAAGTAGCTAGTTCAGCTTATTCCAAATTGAGAAGGCTGAACTCCTGATTGCTCATGGAGTTTTTAATAGTCAGGAAGTGACTACAGAGAGCTACCATGTGTGAGACACATGCTGAGAGATACAGAGTGAGAGATTGCTATCCCAGAGAGGGGGACAGAGAAGTGCTCCCCAGCTAAAGAAGGAAGGCTGGCACAGCCCTTGACAGTGGATCTACAGAGGAGAGTTTCTCTGAGCTCACGTGGGGCCGAGTTCCCTTAAGGAAGGAAAGGAGGAGAGACCGTGCTGAAGCAGGGACGTCTGCTCCAATGGACTAACAGATAAGGAAAACCCTTTATTATTGTGTGCAGAGACTGTATACATTGTTTCATATGCCAGGGAATGTTTTAAGCTGGGAACCAGTACAGTTGGCCAGCTGTGGTTAGAAAGAGCAGAAGCCAAGTTGAGTTATTTTCCCTAATGGGAATAGGTATTTTATTTTATGATTTGTTTGACTTAAAGGGATGGTGGGCCTGTTATCATATGATTTAATCCCTGTAAATAAACCCCATATAAGAAATACAGTGTTTCCTGCCTTAAATTGGGACTTAAAGAGAACGCAACGTGGTGTGGGCATCACAATATATATATTTCTTTATAATGTATTTTTAATTTTTTATATATATAGCTAGATATATATGAATAATTTAAAAAAAAATACATTATAAAGAAATAAAATTAAAAATAAACGAATACAATAATAAAACGAGACAAAATGTCCCAGTGCTATATACAAAATGACACATTATATAGTTAAATGGTTATCTGTCTTCTCATAAGTAAAGGCCATTTAGTCAAATTCTTTGGTCAAAGTATTTTATTTTTTTCCAAACATTTTTATTAGGCATTGATACATCACATTACAAACATTTCAGAATGATCATAATCTAATACCATAATAATTATTTTTAACTTTTGGTTGACAGAGGGAGGGCGGAGAGGTGAGGGGACACCGACTGACCACACGGAAGTGTGGTTGACCACCAGGGTCGTCCAGTGATCCCTAGGAATAGACTCCCGAAAAGGAAAATCAGGAGGAGGGGGGGGGGAGGAGGGGGGGGGGGGAGGAGGGGAGGGAAGAAGTGGGGGGAGGGTGGGTGGGTAGGAGAAGGTAGGACACCCCTCCCCCACCTGGCGGTGCCTCCCCGCATCAAACCAGCGATCCTTTGTGGCTGCCTTTATTGAGACAAGGATGTAGGCTTTGCTATCAATGGATCAGCCAAGGTTCCCATATAGTATAGAACCTCTCTGTCGAGTGATTGAGGAATGCTGTCAGTTTTTCCATTAACATTACCTCGTTGAGTCTCTTTTTTACCAATTGCTCCGTGGGGGGGGGGATAAATTCTTCCAAGAGGACGCAACTGAGCATCTTGCCGCCGTTAATATGAAGGAGATTAATTTCCATACTGGGCGGTCGATTTCCTCTTTCGGCCTGCCCAGTATGTAGGTCAGTGGGTCTTTAGGGATTGTGAGGTCTGAGACCTCTTTTATTAGGTTTTGAATTGTGAGCCAATATTTCTGAATTTCTGGACATAGCCACCAAATATGGGCCATGTCCCCCTTTTGTCCACAGCCTCTCCAACAAAGATTAGAAGCCAGAGGGTAGATTTGTTTCAATCTCACTGGTGTGAGGTACCAGTGGAACAATGTCTTATATATATTTTCCTTAGTTGTGGTACATAAAGAGGGTCCTGATGCCGAGTCCCATATTTCTTCCCAATCCTTCCTGTCTATTTCTGTATTTAATTCTGCTTCCCACTTGAGCATATAATCATGTGAGGCAGGGTTTGCTGGGTTCTCTAATTCCGCGTAAATTTGGGATATAAGGCCTTTATGGTGTGTCTCCTCCCGACACAACTTTTCAAACTTTGTGAGAGGTGGGAATTCTAACACGCCAAACTAGGGGTACTTTACAGGAACAAATCCTCCCTAAGTCTCCTGGTCAGAAAGCGTATTGCACAGCAGATGCTAATGCCAATTATTGACTATGGAGACATAGTATATGGCTCGGCTCCTCAAACCCACCTTAGCAAACTTGACACCCTCTACAATTCAATTTGTCGTTTTGTTCTCCAATGCAACTACAACACACATCACTGCGAAATGCTCAAAGAACTAGATTGGTCATTACTAGAGTCTAGGCGCAAAGTTCACCTTTCCTGTCTCACCCTCAAATACTTTCTGGGCAAGCTACCCAGCTACCTGAACAAGCTCCTCACCCCTACCACATGCAGTACCTATCACCTGAGATCAGACTCCAAAAGACTATTCATGGTCCCAAGACTCAACAAAGTATCCGGACGTTCCTCCTTCTCCTTCCGTGCACCCCAAAACTGGAACAACCTACCAGAGACTCTCATATCCACCACCAGCTTAAGTTCTTTCAAATCTAAGGCTGTCTCACACTTTAATCTGGTCTGTAACTGTTCCATATGCTCATAATATATATTTTTTTTAACTGTGCATGCAATGTCTTTTATATAATGTATACCTTGTTCATTTATGTAACTGTATTTGTAACCATGTATTATTTTGTTTTACTCTGTGCCCAGGACATACACTGGCGACACACTTTATTCGAGCTTGGCTAGTCCCACGAATTCGGGTATACCCGGGTGTATTGAGGTTTGTGACTGTTTTCTGCCCGAGTACATTGAGTTATTTTCCAAGCAGGGATTGAAGCATTTTATTCCCGCTGGCTGCAATACTGCACAGTATATATATATATAAACTGCATTACAATTCATGAATTTATGCCATCTGGTAGACACGCGAAGCATTGCAGCCTATTAAATCCTAATCATTATCATTTAACAGATCAGCCGCCCATCAGCCAGGCATGAACCCAGGCTGGGAAGGCAAATGCAACGGGGCTTGTCAGAGGTTAGTAGTGGCTTATTCCAGGTATCTGCCAGGTACATACCGGGTATTTGCTCGAATAAAGTGTGTCGGTGCAGTACTTGAAAACGAGAGGTAACTCTCAATGTATTACTTCCTGGTAAAATATTTTTATAAAAAAATTAACGTAGGGGACAATTTTTGTAGAAAGTGTCGAATTTGGAGGAATTTTAATGTATCTAATTCTGGGGCATCAAATTTGTTGCGTAGTTCTTGGAAGCTCAGGAACTTCTTGTCACTTAACAGATCGCCCATCGCTCTGATCCCCTTGTTTTTGAATTGATCAAATTGCTTTGTCTCGCAACCGGGTGGGAACTCTGGGTTATTATACAGTGGGGTGAGTTGTGAACCGGGACTCGAAGCTGAAATTTGGTTTTGGTCTTTTGCCAAATGCTCCATGTAGGTCTCATCGCTCCTAATTTGAATTTGCTGACCACCCTGTCACCTATGTCCTTCGCCCATAGGTACGCTTGCAGAGAAGGCACTTTGGCATATTGAGACTCAATCTCGAGCCAGCAAAGCTGGTCCGGATCCGAATTCCACTCAACAGCTTGTTTATTTGAGCTGTGAGATACTGTACTGCTGCGGCAGCTTTTAATCTAAAGTTCACCGGGAGCTGGCCGGGAACGCCGCGGGTCTGCTCTCCGTTTAAAAACGGATTTTCCAGTGCGGCGGCCGCTTCAATAGATAAGCGCTGATGGCGCTTACTATTGAAAGCGCCCGAGGCGTGGGAAAACTGGCCGGTTCTCGGCCGAAGACTGCCGTGTGCCGCCCGCGCTATTTTTAAAATGCGGGGGCAGCCGCATTAGGTTAAGCCTGGTTGCCTCTGTAGTATCTCAGAATGTCTGGCACACCAATACCCCCTCTCGCCTTAGGCGACATTAATACTGATCTTGCGACCCCTGGTCTTTTTCTTTGCCAGATAAATTTAAATATTCTATTTTGGATATCTTTCAATTCTGACACAGAAACCCGGATCGGGAGTGTCTGAAAAAAATATAATAATCTAGGGAGTATGTTCATCTTAACTGAGATCATCCTCCTGATCCACAATATTTGGTATTCTTGCCACTTATCCAAGTCTTTTTTAATTTTTTCAAAGAGGGGTGGATAGTTGCATCTGTATAGAGAATGGTAGTCCTTTGATACATTTACTCCCAGATATTTTATGTATGAAGGGCTCCACCGATAGTTAAAATTAAATTTTAACAATTGTATCTCTGGTTCCGATAAATTAAGATTCAGAGCTTCTGATTTGTCGCTGTTTATTTTGTAGCCTGATATCTTTTCGAATTCAGTTAATTCCCTTTGTAAATTGGGGAGAGAGGTATGGGGATGCGACAGCGTGAGAATAATATCATCGGCGAATAACGAGATTTTGTAGTTAGTTTTTCCAATTAGGATGCCTTGAATAGCTACGTTGTCCCTTATTCTTGATGCTAGGGGTTCAATTGTTAAAGCAAAAAGAAGAGGGGACAGGGGGCAACCCTGTCTTGTGCCATTTTTTATCTCAAATGTTTTCGCGAGTCCCCCCAGTAGTTTAACTATCGCTGAGGGGCTACGATAAAGTGCACAAACTCCTTCTAGGAATGAGTCAGTGAAGCCAAATTTCTGCATTATTTGATTGAGAAATAGCCAATCAATTCTGTCAAACGCCTTCTCCGCATTAAGGCTTAACAAAACTGCCTTGGAGCCTGTGAGGTGGGCATGGTCGACTATGTCTACAATTTTGCGGGTGTTGTCGGACGCCTGTCGATTCTGGACAAAGCCCACTTGGTCGATATTTATCAACCTAGGTAAAATTGGGTTCAACCGGTTGGCGAGGATCTTACTGTCTAATTGTAAATCATTGTTTAATAGGGAGATAGGACGGTAACTCCCACATTGTAGGGGGTCTCTTCCGTCTTTATGTATTACGGCTAAGCTGGCATTGGTCATAGACGGCGGGATCGGAGAACCTTCCATGAAAGAGTTGAATAATGTTAAAAGATAAGTGGATAAAATTGGGAGGAACCGTTTGTAGTAGGCGTTGGAGAAGCCATCTGGGCCAGGAGTCTTGGATATCTTTGACATTTTTACTGCATCCGTTAGTTCTTTTTTTTGTTATTTTTGCATTGAGTGTGTCACGCCTGTATGCCCGCAGACCTGGCAAGACCCCAGTACTGAGGTGGGAACGGTATTACACCACACACCCACAGCAGTGGGAGCAAGCCCGGAGTGTGGTATAGCGTTGCTGGGCCTGTAGAGAGAGTGGTTAACGATAATTGCAACATCTGTTGGTGTAACAACATCTGTTGATGTAAGCGTAAGAATGGTCGTGTCCATGTGCCAATGTCCAGGGGTCCAGAGAGTAGAGTCGTCAGGGTACAAATCCAGGTCCAAGGATTCCAGAGGTCAGCAAAGTAGAGTTCGTAGCAAGGTTCAAGGGGTACAGAGAGCAGGGTAGTCCAGGACAAGCAGGGGTCAAAGCCAGGGAAATCCAAAGTAAACACAGGAGCAGGATACAGCAGGGACACAGAGGGAGCACAGCATAGGTCAGCACACACAGGGAAACAGGAACTATGCAGAGCGACGATAGAGAGGACAGACAGGGATTATAAAGGGAGACATACCAATAGGAGAGAGGGGAGGAGCAGAGAGAGAAGTGGGAGACAACAGGGATAGGTCAGGCAGAGAAGAGGAGGAGACAGAAGGGGCAGTCAGGGGAATGGCCTGTAAGGACTGGGAGGAGGAGTCAGGAACGTGGCAGGCCCAAGAAGAGGAGCGTGTGCGCACGCCCTCTGTAAGCTGAGGGTGCGCGCGCACAGGCTGCGACAGGGAGATGGCCCGCAGGGACCGGGAGGAGGAACCAGAAGGGTGACAGGGCCCAGACGAGGAGCGTGTGCGCGCGCCCTCTGCAAGCTGAGGGAGCGCGCGCACAGGCCGCATCACCAGGCGCGCGGAGCGCCGCACCGCGGGTACCCCGATGGAGGCAGAGGAGCGGACAGAGCCACCAGGGAAGGTGAGGTACTGGCCGCGGGCATAGCGGGTGTCTGGGAGCGGGGAGCATCACTGCAAGGGCTCGGGGACCGCGTGGGCGCGCGAGACCTGCGGGGCATGCGCTGAGACAGTGGGGTAGAGAGAGAGGTAGATGGAGCGGGACAGGAGTGGGAAAGGGTAGAGGGATTGGAAGTAGATGGGACAGAGGGAGAGAAAGAAGGGGAAGGAATCCCCTGAATCGTCACAGAGTGCTTGAATTTCTTCTTCGTAAGTTTTGGAAGTTTGCAATTAGAAAGGTAGCGCTTGATTATTTCGGTGTTTGTATCGGCAGAATTACCGCCTTGAGTTTTAAGATTATATAGTTCTAAGTAGAATGGGGTAAATTCCTCTGCAATTTTTTTATCGCTGTATATTACCTCACCAGACATGTCTTTAATGGCTGTAATCTGAGATCTCTTCTGTATACCTCTCTGTTTGCTAGCCAAAAGTCTATCAGCCTTATTGCCCGATTTTTCTACATCCTCTAATCGTATCTGTTTAAGCTCCTCTCTTGTGGAGGTTAATATTTGGTATATTTTTTTTGAGGGGTTGGCTTTGTGCTGGCGTTCTAACTCTAATATTTTATTCGTTAAGTCTTTAAGAGACTTTGTTTTGGCCTTTTTTCTGTGAGCCGCGATGGAAATAAGGGTTCCTCTGATTGTTGCCTTATGGGCTTCCCATAGCAGCACTGTTGGGGAGGAGACCGAATCAGTATTGAGAGCAAAATATTCTCTGAGTGCTGTCTTTATTTCTCTTTCAATCTCGGGGTAGTTCAATAGTGCATCGTTAAGTTTCTAATTGAAAGAACTAGATTTAACAAAGGGGGTTGAAAGAGTCACAATTACTGGGACATGGTCTGACCATGTGATTGGGCCTATATTCGAGGATGCCGAGGATTCTAGGATGGTTTTGGTAGCAAAGAAGTAGTCTATACGAGAGTAGGTCTGGTGTGGTGAAGAGAAAAAAGTATAATCTCTCTGGCCCCGATGTTGCACTCTCCAAATATCCAACAGAGAGTATTCTCCCATAATATCTTAAAACTTTTTTCCAAGTCTTTGGGAGGCTTTTGGCTGTGGTCTATTTAGTAGACTCGACCTGTCCTCCATGGGGTTCAGTGCCATATTAAAGTCGCCCCCCACTATCATTGAAGATAAATAGATTGGGTCGATCTTGTCGAGTACCGCTCTCAGAAATTCTGTTTGATTTTCATTGGGCGCGTAAATGTTGATCAGAGCGATCAGCGAACCTGCAAGCGAACCGTATACCACCAGAAATCTATCCTCTGGGTCTGTGGTTGTTTTAGTCAGATTGAATGGAGTTCCCTGATGGATTAGAATTGCGACGCCCCGCTTTTTACTGTTAAACGACGAAAAGTAACCCGTGGGGAAGTCCTTACTGAATAGTTTGGGCAGCTCCTGTGAAGTAAAGTGTGTGTCTTGGAGAAATACGATGTCCCCTTAGACTTTTTCATCTCTTGGAGGGCTAATCTCCTTTTTTTATTACTGTTTAAGCCTTTCACATTTAGGGATATAAAATGAATTGGGGTTAGACTAGCCTAGGTTCAATGCTTTTGTTACTCCTCCTGGTCTAACTCTCTTCCCACTAGGGAGAGTATGTTGTGTCACCTTTTGAGTTCTCTCCTCTACAGGTGAGATAGGCTCTCTGACAAAGGGATCCGGATCGGCGCGCCAGTAGAGGGAGGGGATAGGGTGGGGCGGGCAGAGTAAAGAACTGTTGGGACAGGTCCAACAGGTAGAGAAAGAGTGAAGGGAGGTCTTTGAGCGACCTCATGTGAGTATAGCCGTTCTCAATGGCCGGCGTCTGGGCTTAAGGCCCAAAGGTAGGGTTCCGTTGACACTGGAATAAAGGTGCAGGTGGGGTGTGGACTCAAATAGATTCATAGATTATACCCTTCCTTGGGTACGTTTGGCTGAATATAGTGGAACTAATCGGGGGGGGGGGCAGGAGGGAGAGGGGAGAGGTGATGGGGGGTGGGTGAGAGGGGGGGTGAGAGGGGGTGAGGAGAGGAAGGAAGGAGAGAAGGGGGGAGTAAGAGGGGGGAGGAGAGGGAGGAAGGAGAGAAGGGGGGTGGGGGGGAGTAGAGGGAGGAAGGAGAGAAGGGAAAGGGGGTGGGGGAGGGGAAAGAGGGAGGGGGATTGAAGGGCCAAAGTAACCACATATATACTGGGACCTAAACCCCGTCGTTCTTGAATAATCCCCCTATAGGCTTTATGGTAATCATCCCTTAGGTTATAACTAAATGTACATAAATACAGAGTTATTCCAACCTATACTTGTTGTGACTTTATTGGTAATATTCTTAGATAGTGACATATTAGGTTTTATATTGGTCAACATATAACACACAGCATAGTAGTTAAAACCAGAGTCAGAACATGAAACACAGACAGAGCTCAGTGCACATCCAGTGAAACTTTACACGGTACAGTGCCTAAATATATATGTATAGATACAGGTAAACCCCGTTATAACGCAACCCGTTATAACGCGGTTTTCACGTGGCTCCCGTTTAAAAAAAAAAAAAACAACACTGCACACTCTCACTGCACACACTGCACACTGCACACACTGCACACACTCTCACTGCACACACTCTCACTGCACACACTCTCACTGCACACACTGCATACACTGCACACACACTGCTCACAGCACACTGCACACACTCCCAGCACACACTCCCAGCACTCACTCTACACTGCACACACTCTACACTGCACGCACACACTCTACACTGCACGCACACACTCCCACTCACATGTCAGCAGCCCACCCCCGCTCACATGTCAGCAGCCCACCCCCCCTCACATGTCAGCAGCCCACCCCCCTCACATGTCAGCAGCCCACACCCCCCCTCACATGTCAGCAGCCCACCCCCCTTCACATGTCAGCAGCCCACCCCCCCCCCCCTCACATGTCAGCAGCCCACCCCCCCCTCACATGTCAGCAGCCCACCCCCCCCTCACATGTCAGCAGCCCACCCCCCCCCTCACATGTCAGCAGCCCACCCCCCACCACATGTCAGCAGCCCACCCCCCACCACATGTCAGCAGCCCACCCCCCACCACATGTCAGCAGCCCACCCCCCACCAGCCCGTTTTTCACACACACCCCCCCACCAGCCCGTTTTTCACACACACCCCCCCACCAGCCCGTTTTTCACACACACACCCCCACCAGCCCGTTTTTCACCCCCCCCACCAGCCCATTTTTCACACACACACACACACACACACACACACACACACACACACACACACACACACACACACACACACACACACACACACACACACACACACACACACACACACACACACACACACACACACACACTACCCCTACCTTAGATCAGCTCAGCACATTCTCACGGCTGCTGGGAGGGAGAGGGAGGGGGCTGGGAGGGAGGAGGGAGGGGGCTGGGAGGGAGGAGGGGGGAGGGAGGGAGGAGGGAGGAGGGATGAATCGCCGCTGTTTTTTTTAACTTTTTTTTTTAAATTTATTTAATTAACTGGTGCCCGGGCAGAGTCATCGCGGGCCCCACAGAGAGGCCAGACGGGCCGCATGTTGTGCAGGCCTCTTCCTTCCTTCCCTCCCAATCAGGCGCGCGGCGGCCATTTTTAAAAAAAATTAGCGCGACCCCGTTACTAATGCGGTGGTCTCGGGGTGGACACCGAGGACCGCGTTATAACGGGGTTTACCTGTATCTATTAAATAAAAGGGTCTTTTAGTTTAACATTTTGGCCAAAGTGTTGTAAGCCCCGGAGCCACTACACGGCAGACCACATCTCAAGGGTCCCTAACACTAATATAAATTCTTAATAATCTGTGCATTACCATGAAGAATGATTTATAATAAATCTGTCAAAATTAGTTGCATAGTTCTAAGTCTGATTGAAGCTTTTATTAACCTGTACATTACCAGGAAAAGCACTCTGTATTAGATTTGTCACAATCATACTGCAAGCAGGCAAGTTCCCCTGAGAGTGGGAGATGCTATGGAGTTAGGTTTTAACCATTTAAATGTGGGAGGGGGTGAGCTTCAACAAGATAGGAAGAGCCATCTTCCAATCAGCTAAGACCAGCTGAACAAGATTTGTAAAACATACAGGACACCTGCAAGCTCATATTAAACCCCCAAAATAACCACAACATATATATAAGCATATAGGTGTCACAGAGGAGTGCTACTGAGCATGGCAATATATATTTAAAACCAGAGACAGAACATGAAACACAGACAGAGCTCAGTGCACATCCAGTGAAACCTATACACGGTACAGTGCCTAAATATATATGTATAGATATCTATTAAATAAAATGGTCTTTTAGTTTAACATTTTGGCCAAAGTGTTGTAAGCCCCTGAGCCACTGCACGGCAGACCACATCTCAAGGGTCCCTAACACTAATATAAATTCTTAATAACCTGTGCATTACCAGGAAGAATGATTTATAATAAATCTGTCAAAATTAGTTGCATAGTTCTAAGTCTGATTGAAGCTTCTATTAACCTGTACATTACCAGAAAAAGCACTCTGTATTAGATTTGTCACAATCATACTGTAAGCAGGCAAGTTCCCCTGAGAGTGGGAGATGCTATGGAGAGAGGAGAGGGGGGAGAGAGGGGGGGAGGGGGGGTAGGAGGGGGGAGGGGGTAGGAGGGGAGAGGAGATTGGGGGAGATAGGGGGGGGGAGAGGGGGGCACTTTCCAACCTCAACATATTGAGCCCCTGTTGGTAATATACTTGTGTAGAAACTCGGTACACTTTTTAATGACCAACATTTAACACACCCCCTAGTGGGGAAACAAGCAACTTTAGTCTCCACAAGAGCATAATGTGTCTTAACCAACAATGTTTTTGAATGAAAGGTGGCGAGTACTTCGCGAACCACATACAATGTTCAACTTTGTAGTTTCTGATCGTCATTTTCAACTTCTCTAGATATGGGTCCGGCGGCGGTAATCTATCTTAACATTTATTTCCAGTCCTCCGAGCAACAGTGTTCTAAGGTAACGTGTACCAGGCGAAAATGTGGGGAGGGGGGAGGAGGAGTTACAGAGGGGGTGGGGGGGGGATGGTACCAAGGGGGGTGGGGGGATGGGGGCGAGGATGCCGGGGGGTCGAGGGTACCAGGGGGGGTGGGGAGTGGGGTAAACCATTGACATAACACAGCCAAATTTTTTACAAGCCTCTATATATTATTTAGAGCCTTTACAACGGCTCCCAAGGGAACCTTTAGGGCAATTACCCCGTGGAACAACAGATTCACTCCAGGGCTCGGCCTGTCTGATCAGAGCCCAAATTTAAACACCGGGTTTCCAATGCCCGAGAGCGGCCCGGGCTGCGGGGGGGAAGGGGGTTACTCACAGTTCTCGATCCTCTGCTGTGTTGGGACAATCCTCTCTTCCCTCCCCCCCACCCCGCCCAACCAAAAAAGGGATCTGCTTCCACGAACTAGTGGAACCCACGAGCCCTCAAATCCCCGATCCGCCACATCAAACCAGTCGGATCAGGGTGTCTTGTTAGCCGGGCAATTCCGAGCCAAACTTTTCTTTTCTTTCACCGGAACAGGAGCTGTCACAGTAGGCTCCATCTGACACGGGGTCCTCGCGGCAGTTACGCCGCTCTCCAATGGTGGTCAACTCGTGTACCGGAGGGTTCGGCACCTATTGCGGAGGATGTCAGATGAACCTGAGCAAGGGTAAGTGGCGGGTAGGGACAGATCTTCAGCTGACTGCTTAACTCCTGTTCTCCATCTGGTGTGCCGGTGCCATTCTTCTTGCTGGTCCGGCGGCCCTTTCGTCTGGTCCTTCTTTATGCGATGATGTTTGCTGGGAGTCCGACGTCCACGAGGATGGTAGGGTCAGGCCCAGAGCCCTCACGTACTTAGCCATATCTTCAGGGTACCTGATCGTTAGGTATTTACCTCTGTGACTTGCCGTGAGCTTAAACGGAAATCCCCAGCGATATTTGATATCATTATCCCGCAGGAAGGTAGTCAGGGGTTTCATTTCTCTCCTCCGGATCACAGTTATTCTGGACAAGTCACTAAAGATTTGTAGGGATTCGTCCATGTAGGTAAGCGAGTCTTTCCCTCTGCAGTTCACAATCATTTTTTCTTTAGTTGTGTAGCTGTGCATTCTAACAATAACATCACGCCTTCTGTTGGGGTCTTCTGATCGTGGGCCCAGCACTCTATGAGCCCGATCTATTTCTAGATCCTTGTCATCCACAGAGTCACATATTGATTTAAATAGGTCCACAATTTATTGACGGAGGAGGCCAGGAAGAACCCCCTCTGGGATATTGCGTATTTGCAAGTTTTGCCTTCTATCCCGGTTCTCCTTGTCCTCCATGCCGTCTTTAATGCGGTGTATTTCTTCCTTATGCCTGAAAATCTCCTCTTCCGCTCCTGTTTGGCGCAGGGAAGTCTCCTCCATTTTGCCTTCCAGGCTTGTCGTCCTCTCCGTTAGGCCAGTGACCTGCTGTGTGAGATCATGAACCGCAGTTTTTATTTCCGCCTGGAGTGAGGTGTATAATTTTGAGTGCATGGAGGCCATAAGTTCTTCCGTGTAGGTTCTTGTGAGCGGTTCTTCAGATGCAGTGGTTTCCTTGGCCCTTGCTCCTTTCCCTTGTGCTTAGATAATGTGTTATATTGGTGCATCACCACAGTAAGCTCGCCACAACATAAATCTCATTAAGAGAATCCAGAATCCAGGAACAATAATACGATGACAGGAATGAACATCCCAGGGTGAAAAATAGAGACCTGGTGGTGCCCACACAGCTACCCCAATACTTGGTCTCCAATAAACATTAAATCACCACTGGGGTATAACATAAGACAGTCCAGAAAATAGAAAGGTAACAGACGAGGGGCTAATGCCCTTTACCTGACTAGTAATTCCAGATGAATGGATTCCCCGGCGTGCAGTCCTCCAAAGGAAAAATCCAGATAGGTAGAAGAGAAGAGGAGCACAGCTCACAGTATCCAAAAATGCGAAATAAGGGCAACTCCAAACATGGGAAAAAATATATATTAACCTTTAATGATCAGCTTGGCAATAGTATAGGAGCACGCACCAACGCGTTTCATCCCGCAGGACTTCCTCAAGGTGTAGGGAGAGACGTAGTGACATACTATTTATCTTACATAGTTACATAGTAGATGAGATTGAAAAAAGACGTAGGTCCATCAAGTTCAACCTATGCTAAATTTAGACAACAGATACTTTATCCTATATCTATACTTACTTATTGATCCAGAGGAAGAAAAACAAAAAACCCCATTAAGGGAAAAAATAAATTCTTTCCTGACTCCAAGAATTGGCAATCGGATTAATCCCTGGATCAACATCCTTCCCATGTATACTTATTTGGTATATCCCTGTATACCTTTCCCATCTAAAAAGATGTCCAACCTTTTTTTGAACAAATCTATTGTATCTGCCATCACAGTCTCCATGGGTAATGAATTCCACATTTTAACTGCCCTTACTGTAAAGAACCCTTTCCTTTGTTGCTGGTGAAATTTCCTTTCCTCCAACCTTAAGGGATGGCCCCGAGTCCTTTGTACTGCCCGTGGGATGAATAGTTCTTTTGAAAGCTCCTTGTATTGTCCCTGAATATATTTGTATATAGTTATCATATCCCCTCTTAGACGCCTCTTTTCTAATGTAAATAAATCTAATTTAGCTAGCCTCTCCTCATAAGTTAGAATGTCCATCCCCTTTATTAATGTGGTGGCTCTTCTCTGCACTCTCTCTAGTTCCATAATGTCTTTTCTTAGGATTGGTGCCCAAAATTGTACTCCATATTCAAGGGGTGGTCTTACTAATGCTTTGTAAAGGGGCATAATTATGTTTACTTCCCTTCCATCCATTGCCCGTTTGATGCAAGATAAGATCTTGTTTGCCTTTGCAGTTACTGCATGACATTGGGCACTATTGCTAAGCCTGCTGTCTACAAGCACTCCTAAATCCTTCTCCATCAAGGATTCCCCCAATATATCTCCATTTAATTTGTAAGTCGTCTTTTTATTCTTGCATCCTAAATGCATAACCTTACATTTATCTGTATTAAAGCTCATCTGCCATTTACCTGCCCACGTTTCCAGTCTCTCCAAGTCCTTCTGAAGAGAAATTACATCCTGCTCTGATTCTATTACCTTACACAATTTAGTATCATCAGCAAAGATGGAGACTTTGCTCTTGATCCCAACCTTAAGGTCATTAATAAACAAGTTAAAAAGCAGGGGTCCCAGTACCGATCCCTGAGGTACTCCACTCACGACTTTAGCCCAACCTGAAAAAGTTCCATTTATGACAACCCTCTGTTGTCTGTCATTTAACCAGTTTTCAATCCAGGTGCATATATTATTACTGAGTCCAATTTTCTTTATTTTGTACACCAACCTCTTGTGTGAAACCGTATCAAAAGCCTTTGCAAAATCTAAGTAGACCACATCAACTGCATTACCCTGGTCTAAATTCCTACTTACCTCCTCAAAGAAACAAATAAGGTTAGTTTGGCATGATCTATCCTTCATAAATCCATGCTGACTATTACTAATAATTTTGTTTTCCATTAGGTATTCCTGAATATTATCCCGTATTAAACCTTCAAGTAGTTTCCCTACTATTGAAGTCAGGCTTACAGGTCTGTAATTTCCCGGTTGAGATCTAGCTCCCTTTTTAAATATAGGCACCACATCTGCTTTACGCCAATCTTGTGGTACTGAGCCTGTGGAAATGGAGTCCTTGAATATTAAATATAATGGTTTTGCTATTACTGAGCTTAACTCCTTGAGAACTCTTGGATGTATGCCATCGGGGCCAGGTGCCTTATTTACTTTAATTTTTTCAAGTCGCTTATGAACTTCTTCCTCAGTTAACCAATTGTTCATTAACATGGAGGTTGTGGCTTCCTCCTGTGGCACTACTATTGAACTTTATTCTTCCCTGGTAAACACAGAGGCAAAGAATTTGTTAAATACCTCAGCTTTTTCCTTATCTCCAATAATCTGCCTACCCATCTCACACTGAAAGGGTCTTATATTTTCTTTTCTCATTTTTTTGTTATTAAGGTACTTAAAGAACTTTTTAGGGTTCACCTTACTTTCTATTGCAATCCTTTATTCATTATCCATTTTTGCTAATTTGATTGCCCTTTTGCAATTTTTGTTACATTCCTTATAATTCTGATACGATGTCTCTGTCCCTTCTGACTTAAAGAATTTAAACGCCTTCCTCTTCTTGTCCATTCCCTCCCCTACCTGTTTATTTAGCCACATTGGTTTTGACTTATTTCTTTTATACTTATTACCCAAGGGTATACACTGATAAGTGTGCTTTTCTAACAATGTTTTAAAGACTGCCCATTTATCTTCTACAGTTTTTCCTGCAAAAACATCATCCCATTGTATTACTACTAGATTAGACCTCAGTTTATTAAAATCTGCCTTTCTAAAGTTTAAGGTTTTTGTTGAACCCAAGTAATCTGTTTTTTGATAATTTATTTCAAATGAGACCATGTTATGATCACTGTTACCCAAATGTTCCAGGACTTGAATATTTGTTATTACTTCTACATTGTTTGATATGACCAAATCCAGAACTGCCCCTCTCCTGGTTGGTTCCTCAATAATTTAGGTCATATAATTGTCTTTAAGCAAGATAAAAAAGATAAAAAAGATTGCGCCAAAATTGGCTACCCGTGACGTCATCGTCATGTGTCCCGTAACTGAGGCGTGTTATTACTGCGTGGTTCAGGCCTAAGCCGCGCTTGTAACAGACGGAGTTCACTGGGTGCCAGGATTGGCTGCTATAGAAAAAAACTTTGAATGATACAACTTTAATAATAACAATGCGAACAAAAACGAACAAATAACACAAACATAGAAACGGACTGTTAATATTCTAAATGAAAATAAAACGAATATGCACTACAACTATAAATCTAGGGAACCCAAAAGAAAAAAATTAAAAGTAGATTAGTATCAAATATATGTGACATGCAAGGGATGTCAACACACACTCCAAAAAGGTATGAAATAAAAATGAAATTAATCATCTCTTTAATATAGGTGTGCTTGACAGGCGCTGCATAGGACATATGTCAACAAATAGGCTCCATAAGGATAAATAGACAAACCCTCTATCCTATAAACAACAGGGAAATATATGTGTGTAATTGAACTATAAATCTAAATAGGACATGAAAGCTAATGAATGGGCTAATAGAAATATAGCACACATATATCTTACCCATACAGAAACTACACAGAAAATACATATCATAATGCATAATCAATTGTTAAAGAATATATGTGTTTCTTAGAGAAAGACAAAATATACCAGACTCCTGAACCAAATCATAAGTCTTAGCAGAAATTGTCTGACCCAAGACTAATAAAAATACCAAGAAAAAGGAATACTTAGATCTGAAGGAATCATGGGATGCAGAAGGAGAATAATTTGTAAAAGTTCATCTTCAAAGTCACAAATGATATACTCTCAATAGCATATATCTTGAGGAGAAAGAACAAGTACATACATTTATAATCTAGTAGTCCAAAAGTAGAATGATGGAAAAACACAAAAATCATAAAAATGACCAAAAATGATCCTAAAAAATGATCACAAAAAATGAGTGAGATCCCAGTCGATGTTCAGTCCGTGAGGCACCCTGGTCCTCAAAGTGAAGATCCAGAATGCCTCACGACGATCTAGCTGTAAGGCCCTATTGCCACCCCTTTCTAGGGGAGCAACTAATTCAATTCCCTGAAAGGAAAAATTACCAAGGCCTCCCCTAGTACAGCCAGAAAAATGTTTAGAAACAGGAAGACTGAGATCCCCACTCTTTGACAAAGCGCTATTGTAGCATGAAACGCGTTAGAGTGGTGTTTCTGCACCTGCTCTGTACCATGTGTTTACTGGTTCAATAAATCTATTTTAATCGGATCTATGACTGCTGCCCCCACTTTTTTCTATCCTGGCTGTGCTCTGTTGCATCCTTCCACGGATCTCCACTTCAGGCTTAATCTTACTACGTGAGGCACGCTCTGGACTTGCTGCTGCAGCACCATCATGTGAGTAATTTCTTCGTTTATTACTATGTCACTATTGTACCCTGGCTGGTGTACTATGCTCTAGGGTGTGTGTCCAAGTATAGTAGTTTAGACAAGGCTGTTTCATGTGCAGACCCTTGTCTTTTTACACACTGAATAGGAGCCTTCATTGCTTTTACCACCCATATAGGAGCTTTATTGTGACTCTCACTAAGGTGCTGCTCTCATATGCATTTCCTGCAGGAACCTGCCAATCTCATTTCACTAACCTTCCCTTACTCTAGATGCACTGCTATTGATGACATTGTACCTTTTTTCTAATATTTTTAATCCTGTAACCATGCCAAGATGTGCCCTTTTACAAGGTCCTACAGTAACTACCTGAAAATGCTCTCTCTGGTTATGGAGGGAGAAATGTCTCAATATTCACAGGTGCATAGCAAGACCAGCTATTTAAAAGTTGAAAAAGTGAGTTTAAAATCAGGGAGGAAGGGTCACACACCTCCAAACAAATAATACATTTAAAAACATAGACCCTTTGATTGTTACCATGGCTACCTAGGCTCTCTCAATGGAAGCTGTAGCCACATTGGCAAAAGAGAGGACGAAAGAGAGGGTGAAGGGGTTGAGAGAGAGGGTGGGGGAGAGAAGGGGAAGAGGTAGGGGGAAGGGAAAGATAAGGGGGGAGAGGGGGAAATAGAGGGGGAAGATGGGGCCTCCCTGAAAACTAACCAAAATTAAAAATGGCTTAGACTGCATGCTCCCAAAGCTCTGTACATACTGCTACTTCTATTAAACAAAACACTTGTTCAGTCTCCTGATCCACTAAAAGGAATTACAACATACTGTACAATAAGTCATAAGAGTATGCATTCTATTGAACCTAAAAGTAATCACAGTGTGCTTACATTTGATTTTACTCGAGATCTAAGGGCATTTTATTATCTTAAATCTTTTCATTTGTAATAGAATTTTGGAATACCTCATACCATTAAACAAAATTGTCTTGGTGGATATGCTGGTTTAAATACAGTGTAAATGAGAGCGGCAATTAAAGAGTATTTTACTTCAACATTTCTCTTAAAACCGAAAACGATTGAATAGTTTCATATCAAATCTGTGATGTGGTTGAAATAGGAGTAAAGACGAATAAATCTGACCTTTAACCCGTATGCTGACAGGTGGGCCTGCCTTCATTCCCAGATTAATTTAGTCCTATATTTTGTTACATTTGTTACTTACATTACACTGGTCTTTTGTGTTCAAGAGAGTGTAAAAAAAAAAAAAGAAAAAAATGAATAACCACTTGGAAAAAAAACATCTGTAGCTTTCCCCCACCTCTGACACAGTCGTCAGGCTGCCCTTCTACTTTGCATCCATCTCCTCTGTGACTGATATTCCATATCTCCATTTGTTTGCGCTGTTCAGTACACTGATGATTGAAACATATTTGATTTGAATGCTACAAGTTGTCATGCGTCTATCTCCTGCTGCAGACAGTAGTTGATCTCTCTTTATCTCGTAAGGAAACAATGCCTTTAATCTGACACATTTATCGGTTGTGGTAAGTTTTTATCTCTGTTTATCTGTAATTTATTTTCTGTAAAGGAGGTGATTCTCTGCCATGTAAGTTTCAGACAGGGAAAACATATTTGTTTTGGTTTTGATGTATTTTCTAGTATCATCCATTTCTATTCATTGTTACAAATTATTTTGATGCTTGCATATTTGTTGTGGGTATTTCTATGATCTTGAGGAAAACGCTTTTTTCATGTCGCCTCACATAATAATGTTATCAGTGTTCATTCCCCTTCCCCACCCCACCCCACCCCACCCCACCTCATTCACAGTATTGCTAGAGCAAAGGTCTTTAGATTCCACCGAAAGGTGACTCCGCTGTATTAAAACGAGTTATTATTAATGATTTTTGAGCACAGAATTAGCTCATTAATACATAGCTCAAAACAAGCTGCAAAAACTACAGAAAATGTGCTGTCATGAGACTAGAAAAGATCCACTTTTTCACAAACATTATACCTAAAAAATATTCTTTAAATGAGGATGAAGGCTAATTACGTTAAAGATCCACTTTTAAAGTTAAAGACCAATTGCCACAGGTTCCCACCCCCCCCCCCCCCCGTTTGCAGCTTTGAATGGCAATAATTAAATGTAAGACCTTGAATACTTCACCTTAATAGCTATGTTACGCTTAGTATCATTATTATCATTTATTTATACCACCAACATATTCTGCAGTTTGGAATCTCACTGATCTCTTCTTTATGTACAGTATACTGCACACTTACTTTCATTGCAAAGTGTTGGTCACCCCTCAGGCAAGGTAGATAATAACTGTGTAGCATTTCATGATAGAAAGTTTTTTTTTCTTTCAAGCAGATGCTTTAGTAAGTGCAGCTTGTAAACAAAAATAGTACAACTTGTTTTAAGATCATCTTTATGGCACTTACTGTACAGTGTAGCTAGCATTGTATATACTGTATACCAGTGGTTTCCACATTTTTTTGTTAAGGAACCACAAGTGAAATTCTGAGGAACCCCCAACCATCTCTAATAGAACTCTGTGATCAGATGCATTGTAACTTCTTCTGTATTTGATACAATTTCCAAATGACCAGAAAATTGCAGGGAACCCTTTAGGATGCCTATGGAACCCAAGAGTTCCTAGGAACCCTGGTTGAAAAACACTGCTGTATACAATTACAAACACAATGAATCTGACACAATCTGAGAGCTTGCTACAGTATCTACAGCAAGCATGTCAAACTCAAAGGCTAACACGGGCCAAATAAACAAGGTTTAAGTTTAGCTGGGCCGCAAAAAAACAAAAACTTCAATTTTCATAGAAATGTAGGTTTATTTCGAAAAGTACAGTATAAAAAAAAAAAAGAACAAGAACAACGATAAAATTAATGTTTTCTTCCTGACACTTGGCATCTCTGACTCTCTCTCTGACTCTCTCTCCCTCTCTCTGACTCTCTCTCCCTCTCTCTGACTCTCTCTACTCTCCCTCAGACTCTCTCCCCCTCTGACTCTCTCTCTCTCTGACTCTCTCTGACTCTCTCCCTCTCCCTCTCCCCCTCCCTCTGACTCTCCCTCCCTCTGACTCTCTCTAACTCTCTCTACTCTCCCTCTGACTCTCTTTCCCTCTGACTCTCTCTCCCTCTGACTCTCTCTACTCTCCCTCTGACTCTCTCTACTCTCCTTCTGACTCTCTCTACTTTCCCTCTGACTCTCTCCCTCTCCCTCCCTCCGACTCTCTCCCCCTCCCTCTGACAATCCCCCCCTCTTCCTCTGTCTGACTCTGTCCCTCTCCCTCTCTCTGACTCTCTCCCTCTTCCTCTCTCTGACTCCCTCTCCATCTCTCTGACTCTCTCTCCATCTCTCTGACTCTCTCTCCATCTCTCTGACTCTCTCTCCCTCTCTCTGACTTTCTCCCTCTCTCTGACTCTCTCCCTCTCTCTGACTCCCTCTCTGCCTCTCTCCGACACACACACTCTCTCAGACACACACACACACACACACTCTCAGACACACACACACACACACACACACACACACACACACACACACACACACACACACACACACACACACACACACACACACACACACACACACACACACACACACTCTCAGACACACAGACACACACACACACACACACTCTCTCTCAGACAGACCCACTCTCTCACACACTCTCTCAGACACACTCTTTCTCTCTCTCTCTCTCTCTCTCTCTCTCTCTCTCTCTCTCTCTCTCTCTTTCAGACACACTCTCTCTCTCTCAGACACACTCTCTCTCTCTCTCTCTCTCTCTCTCTCTCTCTCTCTCTCTCTCTCTCTCTCTCAGACACCCTCTCTCTCTCTCTGTCTCAGACACTCTCTCTCTCTCTCTCTCTCTCTCTCTCTCAGAAACACACTCTCTCTCTCTCTCTCTCTCTCTCTCTCAGACACTCTCTCTCTCAGACACACACTCTCTCTCACTCTCTCAGACACTCTCTCTCTCTCTCTCTCAGACACAATCTCTCTCTCTCTCTCTCTCTCTCTCTCTCTCAGACACTCTCTCTCTCTCTCTCTCTCTCTCTCTCTCTCTCTCTCTCTCTCTCTCTCTCAGACACCACTCTCTCTCTCAGACACACTCTCTCTCTCAGACACACTTTCTCTCTCAGACACACTCTCTCTCTCTCAGACACACTCTCTCTCTCAGACACACTCTCTCTCTCTGACACACTCTCTCAGACACACTCTCTCTCTGAAACTCTCTCTCAGACACTCTCTCAGATACTCTCTCTCTCTCTCTCTCTCTCTCAGACACACACTCTCTCTCAGACACACTCTCTCTAAGACACACTCTCTCTCTCTCTCTCTCTCTCTCTCAGACACACACTCTCTCTCAGACACACTCTCTCTAAGACACTCTCTCTCTCTCTCTCTCTCTCTCTCTCTCTCTCTCTCTCAGACACACTCTCTCTCAGACACACTCTCTCTCTCAGACACTCTCTCTCTCAGACACTCTCTCTCAGACACTCTCTCTCTCAGACACTCTCTCTCTCAGACACATACTCTCTCTCAGACACACTCTCCTCTCTCTCAGACACACTCTCTCTCTCTCTCAGACACACTCTCTCTCTCAGGACACACACACTCTCTCTCTCTCTCTCTCTCTCTCTCTCAGACACACTCTCTCTCTCAGACAACCCTCTCTCTCTCAGACACTCTCTCTCTCTCTCTGACACTCTCTCTGACA